>NW_028270188.1:53974833-54128311 GCF_037043375.1 Chiloscyllium plagiosum
GCCTCACCAATGTCCTGTACAACCCCAATGTCATGATCTTCCGCCTATACTCAGCAAAGAGAAAGTGAGGGCTGCAGACACTGGAGATCAGAGTCGAGAGAGTGGTGCTGGAAAAGCACAGCAGGTCAGGCAGCATCCGAAGAGTAGGAGAATCGACGTTTTGGGCATAAGCCCTTCATCAGGAATGAGCACACAGTCAATGTTGTGAACAAACGTGTTTCCTTTCCAGTCGCCTCTCCGATTTTTACAGAAGCGGCCACAGACTTTGAACACCTCCTTTGGCTTTGGGAAGCGCAGGGGCAAGACGGCGTGTGGGCTCGGAGGGGTGGCAGAAGGCGCTAGAGAAATGCAAGTTGGTCTCGCTGCAAGGGCTACATCTCGTTAAGTAGCCACAAGCTCACCAGCGTCTGGTACTCTTGTCATAAAAGGAACATGGCAGCAGGGGTCAGCAACTCGACCCTTGGAGCCCGCTATTCCACAGACAGGGTCGATCTGCCAGTTTTCTTAATCCCCTGCTCAAATCCACCCACTCCCACTGGATAAACCCAGTTCTCTGCTCAAGGAAGACAATCCCTAAGATTAAGGATACTCCGGGCGACAGGAATTCTCCAACATTTCTGCCTTAATATAAGACTCCCCTTGTTCGGGGGTGTAGTGTGTTCAGTCTACACTGCTGCCAGTACATATCGGAGCCCAGTCCCAGAGCTCAATACGCTGCTATGTTCTCACCACCAAACCCTGTAGCGTCAGTGCACAAGCTGCTGCTGCACTCTAGTGTTACAAAGCTCACTCACACCCGGGAGACTTAATGCAAGAGCGAGCCCGCTGTGCATCAGTGGGCCGTGTCCTCAGCCACCGCCTCCTCAGACTCTGGCCCTCACCTCCGCCGGCCTCTCCACCAGCACCAGGATCTCGGTGCTCCTGCAATCCCAGCCTCTTGAGCCGGGTTGAAGTAGGAATCGGTGCAAACCCCGCCTGAAGCGTCCACCCAGCCCCCGCCTCCTGCAACGCTTGCTCCACGTGTGGGCAGGTCCCACGTGGTAGTCGATGAGAGTCTCAGAACCGGAGTGGAAGTTTTGGTCCTGTCTGGGAGCTGAGTGCGGGATCTTTATCTGTGCACTGGTGCCTGCATCAGTGCAGCCTCACCCTCCAGAGTTCACCTGGCCATGCCCGATTTCCACCCAGCCCACCTGAGGACTCTCCCCTTCCCCACCTGCCCAGTCTCAGGCATGACCCACAGTCTCCCACCTTCACACAGGCTGCGTCTTCCGAGGGATGACCCATGTCCACAAATTTCTCCGATCCAACAGCGCTACCCTCCACACCAGCGTCTCTTTTCCGCAACCGAGGATAGCAAAGGCACAGGCACCCCCAACCCCCACAAAGACCCTCCTCAATCTATATCCTCCCTGATCGGGCTCCCTCTGTCACTTGCCCACCTTCTCTGTATAAACGGTTCAGTCACTGCTCGGTCCAGCCATCTCCCCTCTCTGCATGTTGTGGGGACCACTCGCTCCACCTAAACCACAGCAGACGGCAATGGCCTAGTGCACTGAAAATCCAGAAACCCAGCTCACGTTCTGGGGACCCAGGTGGGGATCCCGCCATGGGATCGGAATTCAATCAAGAATCTGGAATTGAGAGCCCTCAGGATGGCCACGGGTCCATTGTCATGAAAAACCCCAACTAGTTCACAAGTGCTCTCTCACGAAGTGGACTGGCCTACACGTGGCTCCAGCCCCACCGAGTTGGTTGACTTTGACTACTCGGACCCAGACCATGTGCAAGCAGGCCATTCGGCCCATCGGGTCCAGCCTGACACTCCAAAGAGCATTGCCTCCTCAGACCCATCTCCCTACCCTATCCCTACATTTCACACAGCCAATCCCATCCTAACCTGCACATCCCTGGGCACTACGGGACAATTTAGCATGGCCAATCCATCCTAACCTGCACATCCCTGGGCACTACGGGACAATTTAGCACGGCCAATCCACCCTAACCTGCACATCCCTGGGCACTATGGGACAATTTAGCATGGCCAATCCACCCTAACCTGCACATCCCTGGGCACTATGGGACAATTTAGCATGGCCAATCCACCCTAACCTGCACATCCCTGGGCACTACGGGACAATTTAGCATGGCCAATCCACCCTAACGTGCACATCCCTGGGCACAATGGGACAATTTAGCATGGCCAATCCACCCTAACCTGCACATCCCTGGGCACTATGGGACAATTTAGCGTGGCCAATCCACCCTAACCTGCACATCCCTGGGCACTACGGGACAATTTAGCGGATGGGAATTCCAAAAGACACTCAACATTTCGAGAGGATAGAAAAAGGCAGAGGGAATTCTGCCTTCCTTACCTGGATTCAAGTTGCCCCTCGGTACCTTTCAAATCTTGCTTGCCTCGCTTTCAACCTATGGCCCCTAGTTTTGAACTCTACCCTCGGGAAAAGGCACCCCCTTATCTATGCCACTCTCTAAGGTCACCCCTCAACCTTTTACGCTCCAGGGGAAAAAAAAAGTCCCAGACCTCCCCTTATAACTCAAACCCTTCAGTCCTGGCAACATCCTTGTTAAGTTAGGGGGTGATCCGTATGCCGGGGGACATGGTTTATACAGGTACTGTTTACAACACTGAAAAGATAAACTCGGACAGGGACACTAATAGGAATGGTTTAGGAGGGACATGGGCTGAAAGCAGGCAAACAAGACGAGTTTAATTTGGCAAAGTTGATTGGCATGGACGAGTTGGACTGAAGGGTCTGTTTCCATGTTGTATGATTCGGAGGTTTATGAAATCATGATGGATAAGGCGAGGAGCAAGGTTCCTTTCCCTCAGACTGGGGGGGGGGGGGGGGGGGGGGGGGGGGGGTGTTCAAAACTAGAGGGCATAACGTTTAGGGGAGAGAAGAGTGCTTTGAAAAAAAAACTAAACAACATGGGAGCAACTTTTTTGTTTAAAAAAGATAGAGAGTGTGGTTTGTGTGTGGAATGAGCTGCCAGAGGAAGTGGCTGATGTGGGGATGGTTGCAATGGCATTTGGATAAGTGCATGGACAGGAAAGGTTTGGTGGAATCTGCAGGCGGGTGGGATGAGTTTAGTTCGGGATGACGGTCGGCTTGGTTGGACCGAGGGGGCTGTTCCCCCCGCTCTGTGACTGGGCCTACAGCGATGGCGGGGGGGGGAGGGGGGGGGGGTGAACTCTTACACCGCCCTGCGAAACCGACACCCAGGGCGACCGGCGGAGGAGGGGGACAGGCACAAACCTTTCCACGGCTCGGGAAACCCAACGGCCAAAAGGTGGGGATGGGTGCCGGCGGCGCGGCTTGGGGGGGAACGGTCTCTCGGCCATCGCGGCTTCCTTACCGAGTCTTGTTCTTGTTGTTGGGAGTTTCAGCCACAATGCCGGCGTACAGCCACACCGAGTTGCCGTCCTTGTACTTGGCGACCACTCTGCTCCCCACCATCAGGCGGTCAGCAGCGGGGGTGGTAGTCGTAGGCAACGTGGTTCCCTGACAGCAGGCTCTTGCCCTTGTTGTCGAACTTGACCTTGTACTTGTTCGCGTTGCCTGGTCAAAGAGGTTGAAAACAAAACGTGCAAAAGACCAATCAGACTGGGGAGCACGGCCCACAGAGCCTTCGGCCCAATCCGTCCGTGCCAACCATCCCACCTGCCCACTCCTGCCCCAAATCCCTTCCCCACTCATGTACTTCCCAAATGTCTTTTAAACGTTGCTACGGTGTCAGCATCCACCACTTGCTCTGGAAGCCCATTCCACCCACAAACTACCCTGTGTAAAGAAATTGCCCTATTCAAATCTTTCTCCTCTCACCTTAAAGACGCGCTCTTCAAATCCCCCATCCGAGGGAAAAGACAGCGACCGTTTGCTCGATCTACACCCCTCCTTATTTTATCAGCCTCTAAAAGGTCACCTCGCAACCTCCCACATTCCAGTGAAATACATCCCTGCCTTTCTTTATAACTCAAACTCTCCCAAGTGTCAGAGCTGTGCAGCACGGAAACAGACCCTTCAATCCAACTTATGCATGCCGACCCAGATATCCCAGCCTGATCTCGTTCCATTTGCCAGCGTTTGGCTCATTTCCCTCCAAACCCTTCCTATTCATGTCCCCAGCCAGATGCCTTTTAAATGCTGTCATTGCACCAGCCTCCACCACTTCCTTTGGCAGCTCATTCCACACACGCACCACCCTTTGTGTGAAAATGTTACCTCTCAAGTCCCTTTTATATCTTTCCCCTCTCACCCTAAACCTATGCTCATCTAATTCTGGACTCCCCAACCCCAGAGAAAAGACCTTGGGTATTTATCCTATCCATGCACCTCATGGTTTTATAAACCTCTATAAGGTCACCCCTCAGCCTCCAACGCTCCAGGGAAAACAGCCCCAGACTATTCAACCTCTCCCTGTAACTCAAACCCTCCAACCCTGGTAAATCTCTTCTGAGCCCTCTCCGGTTTAATAATCTCCTTCCTGTAACAGGGTGACCAGAACTGGACACAGTTCTCCAGACGAGGCCTCACCAATGTCCTGTACAACCCCAACATGACGTCCCCAACTCAAGGTCTGAGCAATGAAGGCAAGTTTGCTAAACACCTTCTGACCAACGCTGCCTGCCTCTGATGCAAACTTAAGATTTATGCACTGAACCCCTAGGTCTCTGTTTGATAACACTACCCCAGGGCCCTACTTTTAACTGTATAAACCCTATCCTTGCTTGTTTTACCAAAATGCAACACCTCGCATTTATTCAAACTCTACTCCATCTGTTATTTTTACGTCTGTCCCTTTCCGTTTCATTTCGAAGCATTCAATCAAGATTGTGAAACGAGTTAGTGTGAATTCTCTTGCAGTGTGGGTCTTGCGGTTTTCTTTCATTCATCGGGACAGTCTTTGCTTGTGGGGTAGTGTGACCGAGCGCCGGATTAAGCCAGCATTACTTGCGTGCACATTGACTTCAGGCTTTTGGCCTGGAAAACATCAGGTTTTTTGCCTCCTTCCCCAGTAAACATGGAGGACGAGGCGCGACACCGCACCAGATCAAGGGCAGTCGCAGAGGTCTACAGCATGGAAACAGGCCCTTCGGTCCAACTTGTTCATGCCGTTACAACTAATCTCGGCCCATGTCCCTCCACACTTCACTCATCCACGTACCTGCCTAAATCTTCCTTAAATTGCACCCGCCTCCACCACTACTGTTTCAGACACTCACTACCCTGTGAGAGAAAAACTCCCCTCTCTGGACCCTTCTGTATATCTCCCCTCTCACCTTAACCCTATGCCCTCCAGTTTTAGACTCTGGGAAAAGCTGGCCATTATTCACGAGATTGTATATATCTCGGTAAGGTCACCCCACAGTCTCCGACACTCCAGGAGGAGAAAAGTCCCACCCTGTCCTTACAACACAAGCCTTCCAGTCCACGTAGCATCCTAGTAAATTTTCTCTGCAGCCTTTCGAGTTGAATAATATCCTTTCTGTGTTAGGGTGAGCAGAACTGCACGCAGTACTGCAAACGTGGCCTCACCAACATCTTGTTCAGCTGCAAGAGCTCTGAAACTCAGTGCTCTGACCCACGAAAGCACGCGTGCTGAAAGCTTTCTTCACCATCCTGCCTACCTGCGACCCCACTTTCAAGGAGCTATGAACCTGTCCCCTTAGATCTCTTTGCAGAGAGTGAGGGACTGCAGATGCTGGAGGTCAGAGTTGAAGGGCGTGGTGCTGGAAAAGCACAGCTGGTCAGGCAGCACCCGAGGAGCGGGAGAGTCGACATGTCGGCCATAAGCCTGATAAAGCTCCACACACTTCGCCCCGAGATCTCTTTGTTCTATAATGCTCCCCAGGGCCCCACTATCAACTCTGTAAAAGTCCTGCCCTGGTTTGACTAGCCAAAATGCCAGCACCTCACAATTATCAAAATTAAACTCCACCCGCCACTCCTCAGCCCACGATACTGTTGGACTCTTTGAGAAACTTCTTCACAGTCCACTACACCACCAACTTTAGCAGCATCTGCAAACTTACTAACCACGCCTCCTATGCTCACATCCAAGTCATTTGTATAACTGACAAAAAACAGTGGACTCGCACCGATCCCACTGGTCACAGGCCTCCAGCCTGAACAACAACACTCCCCCACCACCCTCCATCTTATACCTTCAAGGCAATTTTGTCTCCAATTGGCGAGCACTCCCTGGATTTGATCTTACTCAATAACCTACCATGTGATAAAGTCCAAGTAGACAACGCCTATGTCGGCGCTGCTCTCATCTACTTTTTGGTCACCCCTTCAAACGTTTTAAAATCAAGCTTACGAGACATGATTTCCCACGCACAAAGCCGTGCTGACTGTCCCAAATGAGTCCTTGCCTCTCCAGATACCTGTAGATTCGGTGTGTCAGTGAGGGTCTGAGATCAGAATGCAGGCCAAAGTAACGAGTTGTAGTCAGGAGCAACCACTCAATGCATGCAAACCTAGGCAGGGATAAAATGGCTTCCTCGTGCAAATAACATGACAAAATGGCTTCCAGGCTGCAAATGGACAATTCTGCTCAAAGCTGCATAAATGGTTTTTAACCCTGTTACAACGCTGAACTAACCACCGTCGGTCTCAACAGAGATTAGCAGACAATGCTTCCTTTGCAGCATAGAAATAACTAGACTAGATAAGACATTACTGGCCACCCTCACTGACCTTAGAGTCAAAACTCGGTTCATGAGATAAGAATGGCTTAAGTTTGGGAAAACAAGGTTGGTTCCAATTGGGAAGTATCATTGGGCTAAGTTGCTGTCAATAAAAGTCATTTCATTAGCATTGTTTGGTAATCGTTTGGATGTGCTCTACGATTATGCTCTGTACTTCTCTCTCAAAAAAAAGGTATAAAAAAGTCTTTGTTTTAAGCGTAGTTTCTGAGTTACATGGAAGTGTTTAATCTGTTACTGGAGAACCTGCACCCAGCCGAGATTGAACCAAGTGTGAAATCTTACAGAACCAGACCGAATTGCTAGTGTTTATTGACCGAACGCAGATCAGGGAAACCCCACCCCCTGCAGGGGATCCAGATTTATGGGCGGCACAGTGATTAGCACTGCTGCCTCACAGGGTCCCAGGTTCGATTCCAGCCTCTGTGCAAACCCCATACAGTCACCCTTTCTTCCAGGGTGTCTGCGTGGGATTGCTCTGGGTGCTCCAGTTCCCTCCCACAGTCCAAAGGTGTGCAGGTTAGGGTGGATTGGCTATGCTAAATTGTCCCATAGTGCCCAGGGATGTGCAGGTTAGGGTGGATTGGCCATGCTAAATTGTCCCATAGTGTCCAGGGGTGTGCAGGTTAGGGTGGATTGGCCATGCTAAATTGTCCCATAGTGTCCAGGGGTGTGCAGGTTAGGGTGGGTTGGCCATGCTAAATTGTCCCGTAGTGCCCAGGGATGTGCAGGTTAGGGTGGATTGGCCATGCTAAATTGTCCCATAGTGTCCAGGGGTGTGCAGGTTAGGGTGGATTGGCCATGCTAAATTGTCCCATAGTGTCCAGGGGTGTGCAGGTTAGGGTGGGTTGGCCATGCTAAATTGTCCCGTAGTGCCCAGGGATGTGCAGGTTAGGGTGGATTGGCCATGCTAAATTGTCCCGTAGTGTCCAGGGCTGTGCAGGTTAGGGTGGATTGGCCATGCTAAATTGTCCCGTAGTGCCCAGGGATGTGCAGGTTAGGGTGGATTGGCCATGGGAAATTGTTCCATAGTGCCCAGGGATGTGCAGGTTAGGGTGGATTGGCCATGCTAAATTGTCCCGTAGTGCCCAGGGATGTGCAGGTTAGGGTGGATTGGCCATGGGAAATTGTTCTGCAGTGTTAGGTGCATTAGTCAGAGGGAAACGGGTCTGGGTGGGTTACTCTTCGGAGGATCAGTGTGGACTTGTTGGGCCGAAGGGCCTGTTTCCACACTGTAGGGAATCTAATCTAATCTTCATCAGAATCCCCTCTAACAACTTACCCACTACAGACGTTAGGCTCACTGGACTGGAGCTCCCCAGGCACTTCCCTGTAGCCCCTCTTAACAAACAGGCACATTAGCCACCTCCCAATCTTCGGTCACTTCACCCACGGCTGTCAATGATGCAAATATCTCCGCTGGGGCCCCCGCAATTTCCTCCCTGGCCCCCAACAAAGTCCTGGGCTACACTTCCTTGGATCTTAGTGAGTTTTAAGACTTACAGCGCCTCCGCCCTGTAATGGAAGGGAGTCACGCCGTGACTGGGCGTCAAGGGGAAAGCAGTCACGATGTCACGTGTGTGCCAAGGCAAATAGATGGCTCGGCCTTCGATGGGTGGCGAACGCTTGAAGGCTGTTCTGGTGATGCCAAGGAAGCCTTTGCTCAAACATTAACGTCGTGGACACCAACAACAGAATGGAGAAGGGAAAAAAAAATCACGTGACTGGTAAAGTGTGCCACTTACCTGTGGTCACGATGGCAATGAGCACCCCTTTATGCCAGGTTTTGGTGCGCTTCTTGCCCAGAATCCGCATGCCCTTAAAGAGGTCGCCGTCCTTCACCACCTCGCCATCTTCCACGACGGAGGTGGCCGCCTGAGGCGGGTTGGCAGCGGGGGGCTGTGGGGCAGCCAGGCGAGCCGGGCGCAGGTGGGTGCTGCAGGTGGACGACAGGGTGCTGGCGGGCGAAGACGGCACAGAGAAGGCCAGCCCGGACTGCCCGCTCTTCTCGGTCTCTAGGGGCGACCAAAAGACGGGACGTTTAAGGCAATCACTCCCGACGATGAGTGCTTCAGTGCACACAATCTAAACCGACAACGCCAGAGGGGGAGCGTGCGGGCAATGCCAGAACGCCAGCGGGAGCACAGGAAACGCAAGGCGCACGCGGGAAACGCCAGAGTGCCAAAGGGAGACAGCAACGCCAGAGCACCAGAGGGAGCAGGCGGGCAACGCCAGAGTGCCAAAGGGAGAGAGCAACGCCAGAGCACCAGAGGGAGCAGGCGGGCAACGCCAGAGTGCCAGAGGAAGTGCATGGGCAACGCCAGAGGGAGCGCGCGGGCAATGCCAAGGGAGAATACAGCTGGGTGCAAATAGTGACAGAGAACAGGAGGGCAGCAGAGTGCTCCTCAGCGTGCCAAGGTTGACCATTCTCCCTCAAGCAGCGGCTCTGGAAACATTGATTATTTCCAATCGGCCGCATGGCAGTTTGCCGGAGGAGTCTGCACGCCAACCGCCGTCCGTTGCCTGACGTGGCAACAGCCAACACTTGCGAACCAACAAGCCATGCTCCGGGGCAGTGAAGCAGCTTGCTGGGAGGAGGTTCTGTGAGGGGGTGGGGGGGGGGGGCTGCTGATACGGTGAAACCAACCTGCTGCCGTGGTCGTGGCTCGGAGCAGGCACACCGAGGCGGGCGGCGGCTTCCTGGAGACGGCCTCCACAAACTTCTGAACGTCCCGGGCAGACTTCCGCATCGCGGCCATGGCATCGCGCAGCTTTGGTGGGGGGAAATGGAGAACAAGGCGAGAGAGCAAACAGGCGGGCATTAAAACACAACATGTCATCCCGAGCAAGTCGCAGGACAGACCCCTGACGGTGACTCCGGCCTTCTCCCACGCTCTCCCAACTGCCCCTTGGCCTACCCAGCAATGCTCAGTCTTCCACAGGCAAGCAGTCCGTTGACGAACTGAGCTCGGAATGCGCTAGGTGGATGAAGCTTCGAGTTATCAAGTTCCACAGCACGGAAACAGACCCTTCGGCCCAACTCGTCCGTGCCGACCCAGATATCCAAACCTAATCCAGTCCTATTTGCCAGCACTTGCCCCATATCCCTCCAAACCCTTCCTATCCATGTCCCCCATCCAGATGCCTTTTAAACATGGTCATTGTACCAGCCTCCCCCACTTCCTCTGGCAGCCCATTCCACACACACACCACCCTCTCTGTGAAAACATTGCCCCTTTAAACCCCCTCTTACCTTAAACTTACACCCTCTACCTGTGAACTTCCCTACCCTGGGGGGAGGGAGAATAAAAAAAGACCTTGGCTATTCACCCGATCCATGCCCCTCATGATTTTATAAGGTCACCCCCTCAGTCTCAATCCCTTTTGGGGGAAGGGGGGGGGGGGGCAGGCCAGTGTTACCATCACCTGTTCCTCCTTCACTCATCAGGATCTATGCAAGAATGCCAAGTCTCACATGGACACGACAACTGACTCCGGCAGGAGCTAAGATGCTGGGGGTTGGCCGTCCACTCCTTGACTCTCTGGGGAGCCACCGAGTCAGTGCCTCGGTTCCTCGCAGCTTACCTTGCTGTGAGGGGGCGAGGTTTGGCATTCTTGCCATTGTCCTGACGATCATACCCTGTACGAGAACTGCTTCTCCAGGTGGGGGTGGGGGGTGAAACTTGCATAACCCTGCTCCGTAGGCACTGGCCAGGTTCAGGGGCTCAGACAAGAAAGGGGGGGGGGGGGGGGTGCCATCGATCCCCAGGAAGGACAGTGACCGGAGGAACTCACCAAGGACGGCTCGCGGGTGATCTTGCTCAGGGCAGTCACGGTCGACGTGGTGGACGCTGGGGCAGCGGCTCGTCCCGTCTCCACTGTTGAGAAGAGAGAGTTTGTTTGCTCAGTAAACTGACACCAAATACCAAGCTGGCCACGAGAAAATGAACAGTGATGGGACAGGGAGGCTGAGCTGCAGAGTCCCGGTGAACAGGAGAGACAACGGTTTACCAGAACATTTGGAAAGGCTGAGGATGGTTTAGCCTGTGAGCACAACGTTGGTGAAAGAAATTAAGGAACAACCCCTTATCTCTGTCACCCCCCTCCAGCCCCCCACACCCCCTCCCCATCTCTGTAACCCCCACCACCCTCACCCCATCATAGTGATGTACAGCATGGAAACAAGCCCTTCGGCCCAACTCGTTGGTGCCAACCCAGATACCCTAACCTAAATCTAGTCCCATTTGCCAGCACTTGGCCGATATCCCTCCAAACCCTTCCTATTCACCTCCCCATCCAGATGCCTTTTAAATGCTGTCATTGTACCAGCCCCCACCACTTCCTCTGGCAGCTCGTTCCTTTTCGAGAAAGGGTTCTCCGTAACCACCCGGTGTGTTTTTTTGGTAAAATCTTCCAGTTCCTATCAGCGGAGCTCAGGATTCCGTCGGCTTTACCCTCTATTTTCTCAGCTGGTCCTACGCCCTCAAACATTTGGTCGCGCACTTCCTTTCGAATCTCACCCCCCCCCCCCACAACGCCCTCGTCTTTTATACTTTTCCCGCCTCTTCGCTCCGCGTCGCCTTGGCGATAATTCCGGGCGTGGGGAGGGAGCGGTGATGTCTCTGGACCGGTAATCCAGAACATTAGCCTGACGCACCGAGGGCTTGTGTTAGAATCCCACCTCAGCGGAAGGTGGGACGAGAAAAGCAACGCGGTATTTCAGAAGCTGGCTGTCATCGGGATCACCAATGGGGAGGGAAACCTGCCCCCCCCCCGCCCCCTTTGCGCACTCTGCCCTCCACATGACTCCCGGCATGGCGTCAACTTGCAAACAGCCCTCTGGGCAAGTAGAGATGGGTATTAGGGTGGACGCTGGGAATTTGTTTCTGTCAGACGGGGAGACTAGGACCCGTGGGCACAGCCTTAGAATTAGTGGGGGCCCATTTAAAAACGGAAATGAGAAGACATGTCTTCGGCCAGAGTGGTGGGCCTGTGGAATTCATTGTCATGGAGCACAGAGGTGGCGGGGACATTGAAGGCAGAGATTGATAAATTCTTAATCTCGCAAGGAATTAAGGGATACAGGGGAGAGTGCGGGTAAGTGGTGTTGAAATGCCCAGGAGAAAGGGAGGGCTGCAGATCAGAGCTGAAATTGTGTTGCTGGAAAAGCGCAGCAGGTCAGGCAGCATCCAAGGAGCAGGAGAATCAACGTTTGGGGTATAAGCCCTTCTTCACGAATGTCATGATTAAATGGCAGAGTGGACTCGATAGGCCAAATAGCCTTCCTTCCACTCCTGTGTCTTCTGGCCTAATAACTGGTCAGCTAGCAACACCCAGATCCCATGTATGAGTTCGTTTCTAAAAAAAAAAAAACAAATGCCACTTCTCTGCCCACATTCTCGCAGTCGGTCGCTACCATTCCTTTCAATTTGTCTCTCAGAAGCTCAGCCAACAGTGGCTGCGGAGAGAGAAAAACAGAGAGTTTAACATCTCGAGTCTGGTCTGGCTGCTCTTCAGAAAGGGATGCGACACGTTAACGCCAACACGGCCAGACTGCCTGGGCATCTCCAACATGTGCGGTGTCGCAGGTCAACGGCAGAGCGGCAATGGCGCCTTTTGCCTTTATTGGTCAGAGCATCGAGTACAGGAGTTGGGAGGCCATGTAGCAGCTGTATGGGACATGGGTGAGGCTACGGTTGGATTGCTGTGTGCAATTCTGGTCTCCCTGCTGTACAACAGGTGTTGTGAAACTTGAGAGGGTGTGGAAAAGGTTGACGAGGATGTGGAAAGGTCTGAGCTACAGGGTGAGGCTGAACAAGCCGGGACTGTTTTCCCTGGAGCGTCGGAGGCTGACCTTCTAGAAATTTATAAAATCATGAGGGGGCATGGATAGGGTAAATAGCCAAGGGGTGGGTGGGGTCCAGAAGTAGAGGGGCATGGGCTCAGGGTGAGAGGGGAAAGAGACCGGAGGGGCAACTTTTTCACACAGAGGGTGGTACGTGTATGGAATGAGCTGCCAGAGGAAGTGGTGGAGGCTGGTACAATGACAGCATTTAAAAGAAGGTGTCGATGGTCGTCATGATTTGGAGATGCCGGTGGTGGACTGGGGTGTACAAAGTTAAAAATCACACCACACCAGGTTATAGTCCAACAGGTTTAATTGGAAGCACTAGCTTTCAAAGCGCTGCTCCTTCATCAGGTGGCTGTCCGAAAGCTAGTGTGCTTCCAATTAAACCTGTTGGACTATAACCTGGCGTGGTGTGATTTTTAAACATTGAAAAGACATCTGGATGGGGACGTGAACAGGAAGGGTTTAGAGGGGAAATGAGCCAAATGGGACTGGATGAATGGAGGATATCTGGAGGACGTGGACCAGTTGGGCCAAAGGGTTTGTTTCAGATTGCCAGCGTCCGCAGTCATTCGCTTTCAAATGAAGCCAGGTCCCCGACACAGATCAGGAAAAGCGGGGCGCTGAGACAGCGTCCATGGGAAGCCCCTGCATACTGCCCTATGGTCTGTGAAACAGGGGCGCGACAGGAGCAGGGGGGGGGGGGGGGGGGGAGCGCAGATCGAAAGCGCTGTGACGAGAAGCCGACCAGCCTTGGATCAGGATGCTGGTGAGGCCTTTCAGGCAGAGGGGTGGATGCGGGTATAGTTACAACCTTTACAAGATATTTGGATAAAGTACATGATTAGGAAAGGGATACGAGCCAGGAGCAAGCAGGTGGGTACTAGTTTATAGTGTGGGATTACGGTCTGCACGGACTGGTTGGGCCGAAGGGTCTGTTTCCAGGCTGCAGGGAGCAGCACCTACCGGGTTCCACGGCCATCACATCGTCGTCGTCATCGTCGTCCAGGATCTCGATCACTTCGGACACCTTGGCGCTGTCCTTCCCCGTTCCTTCCTCGGTGGAGGCCTCCTCATACTGCAGGCCCAGGTTGTTGTACAGGTCCTTCACCATTAACTCGCACACGTCCACCGACCTGGGGGCACACAAAGCCAGGGCACCAGTGAGAACCCCCAACACAACCCCAAGATGCAATTTCACCCCCCACTCTTGGAAGGCCTGGAGGGAGGGGGAGAAAGTGGGGGGTGCTCAAGAGACAGAGAGAGAGAAAGAGGGTGATCATGTGAGAGAGAGGGAGAGAAAAACAGAGGGGGAAATGGCGCGCGAGACAAGAGGGAGCGCGCGAGACAAGAGGGAGCGCGCGAGACAAGAGGGAGCGCGCGAGACAAGAGGGAGCGCGCGAGACAAGAGGGAGCGCGCGAGACAAGAGGGAGCGCGCGAGACAAGAGGGAGCGCGCGAGACAAGAGGGAGCGCGCGAGACAAGAGGGAGCGCGCGAGACAAGAGGGAGCGCGCGAGACAAGAGGGAGCGCGCGAGACAAGAGGGAGCGCGCGAGACAAGAGGGAGCGCGCGAGACAAGAGGGAGCGCGCGAGACAAGAGGGAGCGCGCGAGACAAGAGGGAGCGCGCGAGACAAGAGGGAGCGCGCGAGACAAGAGGGAGCGCGCGAGACAAGAGGGAGCGCGCGAGACAAGAGGGAGCGCGCGAGACAAGAGGGAGCGCGCGAGACAAGAGGGAGCGCGCGAGACAAGAGGGAGCGCGCGAGACAAGAGGGAGCGCGCGAGACAAGAGGGAGCGCGCGAGACAAGAGGGAGCGCGCGAGACAAGAGGGAGCGCGCGAGACAAGAGGGAGCGCGCGAGACAAGAGGGAGCGCGCGAGACAAGAGGGAGCGCGCGAGACAAGAGGGAGCGCGCGAGACAAGAGGGAGCGCGCGAGACAAGAGGGAGCGCGCGAGACAAGAGGGAGCGCGCGAGACAAGAGGGAGCGCGCGAGACAAGAGGGAGCGCGCGAGACAAGAGGGAGCGCGCGAGACAAGAGGGAGCGCGCGAGACAAGAGGGAGCGCGCGAGACAAGAGGGAGCGCGCGAGACAAGAGGGAGCGCGCGAGACAAGAGGGAGCGCGCGAGACAAGAGGGAGCGCGCGAGACAAGAGGGAGCGCGCGAGACAAGAGGGAGCGCGCGAGACAAGAGGGAGCGCGCGAGACAAGAGGGAGCGCGCGAGACAAGAGGGAGCGCGCGAGACAAGAGGGAGCGCGCGAGACAAGAGGGAGCGCGCGAGACAAGAGGGAGCGCGCGAGACAAGAGGGAGCGCGCGAGACAAGAGGGAGCGCGCGAGACAAGAGGGAGCGCGCGAGACAAGAGGGAGCGCGCGAGACAAGAGGGAGCGCGCGAGACAAGAGGGAGCGCGCGAGACAAGAGGGAGCGCGCGAGACAAGAGGGAGCGCGCGAGACAAGAGGGAGCGCGCGAGACAAGAGGGAGCGCGCGAGACAAGAGGGAGAGAGAGAAAAAGAGAGAAATAAAGAAAAAAAAAGAGAGAGAGAGAGACGAAAAAGAGAGGGGGCTCACGCATGAGAGAAAGAGAGCACGTACGTGAGAGAGAGACACGAAAAAGAGAGGAGGATCGCGCGAGGGAGAAAAAAAGAGAAGGGGATCGTGTGAGAGAGAGAGAGAGAGAGAGAGAAAAAGAGACGGGGAAATCAGGAGAGAGAGAGGGGGATCGCACGACAAAGAAAGAGAGAGAGAGAGAGATCACACGCAAGAGAGAGAGCGAAAAAGAGAGGGGGGAATCACGTGTGTGCAAGAGAGAGAAGGAGAGGGGGGGATCACGCGAGAGAGACAGAGGGAGGAGGATCGCGAGAGAGAGAGGGGGGGAACAAAGAGGAGGGGAATGGGCGAGGGGAAAGTGGCAGGGGGTGTCGGGGTCAGGGGGGGCTCTGATGACCTGGACGCGTCTTCGAAGAGCCCGTCGACGTGAGCCATCTCGGCCTCCTTTTTCTCCACCCAGGTCTCCAGCTCCTGCAGGGCAGCACGCCGCTGCTTCAGCAGGTCCACCTTCTCCAGCTCTTGGTCAATCCACTCCCGGATCTCATCCATCGAAAGGCCCAGCTCTTCCACTGCCAAGTCCATGGTCTCAGCAGACGCCATGGCTGTCCTGCTGGAGGACACAGGAGAGCATGCATTAACAGTGCGACAAAGCTTTGTGAGGTGGGGAAGGGGGTGACACAAGAACGCCCCCCCCCCGCCCAAGAGTTAACACACCACGCGGGGGATGCCACCCACCCCTCAACGTAGCTTATTGTGCCAGAACAAGGGCTCAAGATGATACAAAGGAGATCGTTTCACCGAATCATAACACCCCGCAAGGTGGAAGCAGGTCATCTGGCGGGCCAAGTCCAAACCAACCCTCCGAGGAGCACCCTGCCAAGACCCAACTCCAAACCCTGCCACCTCCACCCCTTCATACGTGCAAGCAGCATTTCACATCGCCAATCCACCCTAACCTGCACATCCCTGGACACTACGGGTCAATTTAGCATGGGGAGAAAGCGAGGACTGCAGATGCTGGAGATCAGAGCTGAAAATGTGTTGCTGGAAAAACGCAGCAGGTCAGGCAGCATCCAAAGAGCAGGAGAATCGACGTTTCGGGCATGAGCCCTTCTTCAGGAATGAGGAAAGTTTGTCCAGCAGGCTAAGATAAAAGGTAGGGAGGAGGGACTTGGGGGAGGGGCGTTGGAAATGCGATAGGTGGAGGGAGGTCAAGGTGAGGGTGATAGGCCGGAGTGGGGCTGGGGGTGGCGAGGTCAGGGAGAAGATTGCAGGTTAGGAAGGCGGTGCTGAGTTCGAGGGTTGGGACTGAGACAAGGTGGGGGGGGGGATGAGGAAACTGGAGAAATCTGAGTTCGTCCCTTGTGGTTGGAGGGTTCCTAGGCGGAAGATGAGGCGCTCTTCCTCCAACTGTCGTGTTGCTATGGTCTGGCGATGGAGGAGTCCAAGGACCTGCATGTCCTTGGTGGAGTGGGAGGGGGAGTTGAAGTGTTGAGCCACAGGGTGGTTGGGTTGGTTGGTCCGGGTGTCCCAGAGGTGTTCTCTGAAACGTTCCGCAAGCGGATGCAATAAATGATGTGTGTGGAGGTGCAGGTGAATTTGTGGCGGATATGGAAGGATCCCTCGGGGCCTTGGAGGGGAGTAAGGGCGGAGGTGTGGGCGCAAGTTTTGCATTTCTTGCGGTTGCAGGGGAAGGTGCTGGAAGTGGAAGTTGGGTTGGTGGGGGGTGTGGACCTGACGAGGGAGTCACGGAGGGAGTGGCCTTTTCGGAACGCTGATAGGGGAGGGGAGGGAAATATATCCCTGGTGGTGGGGTCCGTTTGGAGGTAGCGGAAATGACGGCAGATGATACGCTGTATATGGAGGTTGGTGGGGTGGTAGGTGAGGACCAGTGGGGTTCTGTCCTGGAGGCGGTTGGAGGGGCGGGGCGCAAGGGCGGAGGAGCGGGAAGTGGAAGAGATGCGGTGGAGGGCACCGTCGACCATGTCGGGGGGGAAATTGCGGTCTTTGAAGAAGGAGGCCGTCTGGGTTGTACGGTATTGGAACTGGTCCTCCTGGGAGCAGATGCGGCGGAGTCGAAGGAATTGGGAGAATGGGATGGTGTTTTTACAGGGGGCAGGATGGGAGGAGGTGTAGTCCAGGTAGCTGTGGGAGTCGGTCGGTTTGTAGTAGATGTCCGTGTTGATTCGGTCGCCCGAGATAGATACGGAAAGGTCTAGGAAGGGGAGGGAGGAGTCTGAGACGGTCCAGGTGAATTTGAGGTCAGGGTGGAAGGTGTTAGTAAAGTGGGTGAACTGTTCAACCTCCTCGTGGGAGCACGAGGCAGCGCCGATACAGTCATCGATGTAGCGGAGGAAAGGGTGGGGGGTGGTGCCAGCATAGCTGCGGAAGATGGACTGTTCCACATATCCTACGAAGAGGCAGGCATAGCTGGGGCCCATACGGGTGCCCATGGCTACTCCTTTGGTTTGGAGGAAGTGGGAGGATTGGAAAGAGAAGTTGTTCAGGGTGAGGACCAGTTCAATCAGTCGAAGGAGGGTGTTGGTGGAAGCGTACTGGTTGGTACGGTGGGAAAGGAAGAAGCGTACGAAGAGGCAGGCATAGCTGGGGCCCATGCGGGTGCCCATGGCTACTCCTTACGAAGAGGCAGGCATAGCTGTGGATATGTGGAACAGTCCATCTTCAGCAGCTATACTGGCACCATCCCCCACCTTTTCCTCCGCTACATCGATGATTGTATTGGTGCTACCTCGTGCTCCCACGACAAGGTTGAACAGTTCATCCAAGTTACTAACACGCCGACCTCAAATTCACCTGGACAGTCTCAGACTCCTCCCTCCCCTTCCTAGACCTTTCCGTATCTATCTCGGGCAACCGACTCAACACGGACATTTACTACAAACTGACCGACTCCCACAGCTACCTGGACTACACCTCCTCCCACCCTGCCCCCTGTAAAAACGCCATCCCATATTCCCAATTCCTTCGCCTCCGCCACATCTGCTCCAGGAGGACCAGTTCCAATACCGTACAACCCAGATGGCCACCTTCTTCAAGGACCGCAATTTCCCCCCCGACATGGTCGACGATGCCCTCCACCGCATCTCCTCCACTTCCCGCTCCTCCGCCCTTGAACCCCACCCCTCCAACCGCCACCAGGACAGAACCCCACTGGTCCTCACCTCCCACCCCACCAACCTCCGGATACATCATATCATCCTCCGTCACTTCCGCCACCTCCAACAGACCCCACCACTAGGGGTATATTTCCCTCCCCACCCCTAGCAGCGTTCCGGAGAGACCACTCCCTCCGCAACTCCCGCGTCAGGTCCACACCCCCAACAACCCAACCTCCACTCCCAGCACCTTCCCCTGCAACCGCAAGAAATGCAAAACTTGTGCCCACGCCTCCCCCCTTACCTCCCTCCAAGGGATCCTTCCATATCCACCACAGATTCACCTGCACCTCCACACGCATCATTTACTGCATCCGCTGCACCCGATGTGGCCTCCTCTATATTGGGGAGACAGGCCGCCGACTTGCGGAACGTTTCGGGGAACACCTCTGGGACACCCCGACCAACCAACCCAACCACCCCGTGGCTCAACACTTCAACTCCCCCTCCCACTCCACCAAGGACATGCAGGTCCTTGGACTCCTCCATCGCCAGACCCTGACCACACGACACCTGGATGAAGAGCGCCACCATCTTCCACCTAGGAACCCTCCAACCACACAGGATGAATGTAGATTTCTCCAGCTTCCTCATTTCCCCCCCCCCCCCACCATCTTATCTCAGTCCCAACCCTCAGATTCAGCACCGCCCTCTTGACCTGCAATCGTCTTCCCGACCTCTCCGCCCACCCCCCACCCTTCTCCGGCCTATCACCCTCACCTCCTTCCACCTCTCGTATTCCCAGTGCCCCTCCCCCAAATTCCCTCCCCCCTACTCTTTATCTCAGCCCGCTTGGCACACCAAAGCCTCATTCCTGAAGAAGGACTTCTGCCCGAAATGTCGATTCTCCTGCTCCTCGGATGCTGCCTGGCCTGCAGTGTTTTTCCAGCACCACATTTTTCAACCATGGCCAATCCACCCTAACCTGCACATCCCTGGACACTACGGGACAATTTAGCATAGCCAATCCACCCTAACCCACACATCTTTGGAAACCAGAGCGCCTGAAAGAAATCCACGCAGACTCCACACGGAGTCACCCGAGGGTAGATTCATACCCAGGCACAGGGAGACAGTAGTGCTAACCACTGAGCCACTGTGTTGCCCCTTTCAGACAGAGATGACAAATTAGCCACAGTCACATTTAAATGAAGGCACAGGCTCTATGGGTCAGATATACCAGTCATACTCCTATTTCAACATCTCCAAGGGCAGGGTCTGCCGAGGTGGAGCCATGAACTCGCCAAGGCACAATTATAACAGGGGGCTTTCTGAGATGGTCCAGCATGAAGTACAACCCACTCTGTTTCTCAATAATAGCTTATTCACAGGAGCCAGCATTGCATAGGGCTACCAGCGAGAGAGAGAGCACAAGAGCTCAAGGGTGAGAAAGAAAGTGGGAGTGGGAAGGAGAAGGGAGTGGGAAGGAGAAGGGAGTGGGAAGGAGAAGGGAGTGGGAAGGAGAAGGGAGTGGGAAGGAGAAGGGAGTGGGAAGGAGAAGGGAGTGGGAAGGAGAAGGGAGTGGGAAGGAGAAGGGAGTGGGAAGGAGAAGGGAGTGGGAAGGAGAAGGGAGTGGGAAGGAGAAGGGAGTGGGAAGGAGAAGGGAGTGGGAAGGAGAAGGGAGTGGGAAGGAGAAGGGAGTGGGAAGGAGAAGGGAGTGGGAAGGAGAAGGGAGTGGGAAGGAGAAAAGAGAAAAAGGGCAGAAAAAGAGGAAGGGGGGGGTGGTAAGGATTAAAAAGAGAAAGAAAGAGAAGGGGAGAATAGGGGAGGGCTGAGAACTACATTCCCCAGAATGCTCCGCGGGCGCGCAGGCGCGCTGAGCAGCGGCCAGCCCCCCTCGCGCAGGCGCAGTGCTCCGGGAGCCGACACTCCGAGGGAATTTTGAAAGAAAAAATGTGAAGAAAATAAGAAACGGGCGGAGGAGAGAGGCAGAAGCACGGCGTCGGGGGAGCGTGGTGTCGAGAGAGGCCGACGAGCGGAAGCTTCTCACCCCGTCCTGCAGGCCGTGAGGCCTGACCCGGCTGCGAATCACTGAAGGCCGCGGCTTCTTTTCAATCTCCTTTATCTGCCCTCGCTCTCCTTCCCCTAACGTGTGATTCCTGCAAACTGCGGTGGGACGGCTACATCCTTTTTAATTGAAATGCATCACCTTTCTGACCCCCCCCCCAGACAGATTTTGTTTGGAGAAAAAAAAACCGTTTCTGATGCTTTCTACCCAGCGCTGCACGCCCCCTCGCCTGCAAAACCCACCTTGGACCGGGATTGGCCAGCGGCGCTGCCGAGCCCCGCGATTGACGGGGATGCCGACCAATCGACCGTGGGTCCGCGCACGATTGACGGGCCGTCCGTCCAATTGGGTGAGGGTCCAACCCCCCCAACAAGCGCACGGCCTCTGATTGATGATTGTGCGGACGGTTCAAAGTGGGAGTCCCGCCTTCCGGTCGATTGATCGGCAGTGGGAATCCCCCAATGAGGTGGGGTCCCACCCACTGCGTGCAGGTTTTAGACGGGAGTCACATCCAATGGGCCGCGGTCCCGCCTTTCAGTTCCCTGATGGACGGCGTGATTAGCCAATGAGATGAGGTCCCACCCCAGATTGCGCGCCTTTTGGACGAAGCCACGTCCAATGGAATGTGGACCCGCCTTGCAGTCACCGGATCGACGGCGTCAATAACCAATGAGGTGAGGACCCGCTGACGGGATGGTATCCCCGTCCAATGGATTGCGGTCACGCCCCCTACTCGCCTGATGGACAGCGGCAATACCAAATGAGATGAGGTACCACCGACAGCTCGCGTCTGTTTGACAGGAGCCCGGTCCAATGGATTGCGAGCTCCCGCCCCCTCCCTTGACAACCTGCTGATCGGCATCGGGAATACGCAATGAGGTGAAGTCCCACCCATCGGGTGGGGGGGGCATGTATTTGATGGGAGTCCCGTCCAATGGGATCTCTTGATTCCCTTGATCGACGGGCGGACTGTCCACTGAAGGAAGACCCCACCCACTTGCTGAACGTTTCAGGGAACAGCCTCTGGGACACCTGCACCAACCAACCCAGCACTTTGACTCCCCCTCCCCCTCCTCACCCATCCACTCCCTCCTCCCCCCTCCCCCTCCCCCCTCACCCTCACCCCTCACCCTCACCCTCCCCCTCCTCCAAGGGCCATGCAGGTCCTTGGCCTCCTCCATCGCCAGACCATGGCCACACACGACGCCTGGAGGACCAGCGCCTCGGACCCCTCCAACCCCACGGGATGAATGCAGATTTCTCCAGCTTCCTCGTCCCCCCGACCCCCCACCCCACCACCTTTTCTCAGTCCCAACCCCCGCATTCAGCACCGCCCTCTTGACCTGATATCGTCTACCCGACCTTTACCCCCCCCCCCGCTTCTCCGACCTATCACCCTCACCTCCTTCCATTCCCAGCGCCGCCCCCCCGCCCCAAATTCCTTCCCCCTCCCCCCCCCCCTTCTCTGGCCTATCACCCTCACCTCCTTCCATTCCCAGCGCCGCCCCCCCCCTCCCTGCCCCAAATTCCTTCCCCCTCTCCCCCCCCCCTTCTCCGGCCTATCACCCACACCTCCTTCCATTCCCAGCGCCGCCCCCCCCCCCCTCGCCCCAAATTCCTTCCCCCTCCCCCCCTTCTCCGTCCTATCACCCTCACCTCCTTCCATTCCCAGCGCCACCCCTCCCCGCCCCAAATTCCTTCCCCCCGCCCCACCCCCCCAACCCTTTATCTCAGCCCGCTTGGCAACACCAGCCTCAATCCTGATGAAGGGCTCATGCCCGAAACGTCGACTCTCCTGCTCCTCGGACGCTGCCTGGCCTGCTGCGCTTTTCCAGCACCGCACTTTTCAACTCTGGTAGCTCCAGCGTCTGCAGCCCTCACTTTCTCCTTCTAAGGCACATTACCAAACAGGATTCGACACAGGGTCACATTAGGGGATAGGAAATACGGAGTGACCAAAAGCTTAGTCCAACGGGGCATCTTAAAGGAGAGAGAGCATTCAAAAGGTACAGCCCACCACTAGAGCAGCAACGGAAATATGGGGCAGATCCCACTACTCTCTGACTTTTTGGACCAGCAACAGAGTTGTACTCTGACATAATCGACTACCTCAACTCCTGAAGAACGGCTTATGCCTGAAACGTCGTTTCTCCTGCTCCTTTGATGCTGCCTGACCTGCTGCGCTTTTCCAGCAACACATTTTTAAGCTCTGATCCCCAGCATCTGCAGTCCTCACTTCCTCCTACCTCAATTCCTGGCCTACATCCCATGCGACCATTACCGTCAACCTTTCTGACTGGAAGGATGTTATGAAGCGGGAGTGGGTTCAGAAGAGATTTAACAAGATGTTTCCGTGAATGTAGGCTTTGGGTTATAAGTAGAGGCTGGGAGTTCTCTAACTAGAAGGTTGAGGGGTGACCTTAAAGAAGTTTAGAAAATCACGAGGCCCATTAATAAAGTGTGCTCTCCCGAGGATGGGGCATTTCAAGAGTAGGGGGCACATTTTTAAGGTGAGAGGAGAACGATTTGAAAAAGGGGCAATTTGTTTTTACACAGAAAGTAATTCATATGTGGGATGAGCTTCCAGAGGATGTGGGCGCAGTTGCAATGTTGGAAAGACGTTTGGATAAAGTTCCTGAATAGGAAATGTTTCGAGAGATATGGGCCACGCACAGACAAGTGGGGATAATGGTCAGCATGGACTGGTTGAACCGAAGGGTCTGTTTCCATGTTGTTTGACTCCATGGGGAGACGGGCAGCATCAGGAGGTGGACAGAGGAGTAGATATGGAATCCGGACAGTGTGGAAACAGGCCATTCGGCCCCACCAGTCTACACCGACCCTCCGAAGAGTAACCCGCCCAGACCCATTCCCTGACATTTCCCCCTGACTAATACATCTAACCTGCACATCCCTGGGTACTATGGGACAATTTAGCGTGGCCAATCCACCCTAACCTGCACATCCCTGGGCACTATGAGATAATTTAGCATGGCCAATCCATCCTAACCTGCACATCCCTGGGCACTATGAGATAATTTAGCGTGGCCAATCCACCCTAACCTGCACATCCCTGGGCACTATGAGATAATTTAGCATGGCCAATCCATCCTAACCTGCACATCCCTGGGCACAATGAGATAATTTAGCATGGCTAATCCACCCTAACCTGCACATCCCTGGGCACTACGGGACAATTTAGCATGGCCAATCCACCCTAACTTGCACATCCCTGGGCACGACGGGACAATTTAGCATGGCCAATCCACCCTAACTTGCACATCCCTGGGCACTACGGGACAATTTAGCATGGCCAATCCATCCTAACCTGCACATCCCTGGGCACTATGGGGCAATTTAGTATGGCCAATCCACCCTAACCTGCACAGGGAGAATGTGCGAACTCCACACAGACACTCGCCTGAGGCTGAGATCAAACACAGCTCCCTGGCGCTGTGGGACAGTGGTGCTAACCACTGAGCCACCGCATTGCTGCGGCGTGTTGCTGAACAAAGAGACCTTGGAGAGCAGGTTCATAGCTCCTGGAAAGAAAAGTCGCAGGTAGATAGGATAGTGAAGGCGGTGTTTGGTATGCTTTCCTTTATTGGTCAGAGTGTTGATTACAGGAGTTGGGAGGTCATGTTGCGGCTGTAGAGGACATTGGTTAGGCCACTGTTGGAATATTGCATGCAATTCTGGACTCCTTCCTATTGGAAAGATGTTGTGAAACTTGAAAGGGTTCAGTAAAGATTTACAAGGATGTTGCCAGGGTTGGAGGATCTGAGCTACAGGGAGAGGCTGAACAAGCTGTGGCTGTTTTCCCTGGAGCGTCGGAGGCTGAGGGGTGACCTTATAGAGGTTTATAAAATCATGAGGGGCATGGATAGGGTGAATAGACAAAAGCAGTTCAGATTCCCGAAAGTGTGGCAACAGACCCTACAGCCCAACAAGTCCACACCGACCCTCCAAACCCAGACCCATTTACCCCTGACTAATGCACCTAACACTATGGGCATTTTAGCATGGCCAATCACCACACAGACAGTCGCCCGAGGCTGGAATTGAACCTGGGTCCCTGGTGATCTTTTCCATGGGGTGGGGGAGTCCAGAACAAGAGAGGCATAGATTTAGGATGAGAGGGGAAAGGGACCTGAGGGGTGACATTTTCACACAGAGGGTGGTACATGTATGGAATGAGCTGCCAGAGGAAGTGGTGGAGGCTGGTACAATGACAACATTTAAAAGGCATCTGGATGGGTATATGAATAGGAAGGGTTTGGAGGGATATGGGCCCAGTGCTGGCAGGTGGGACTAGATTGGGTTGGGATATCTGGTCGGCATGGACAGGTTGGGCCGCAGGGTCGATTTCTGTACTGTACATTTCTATGACTCAAAGTCGACGTTTTGGGAACTCTACGCCAAGTTTGATAGAGAGTGCAGGAGCAGCACCGAGCGTGCGTGAAAACGAGATGTCAAACCTGGTGAAGCGACCAAACAGGACGACTTGTATCCCGAAACAACAAGCGACAGACAGAGCGAAGTAATCCCACAGCAGACGGATCAGGTCTGAGCTCTGCAGTCCTGCCCCGTCCTGTGGGGAATGGTGGTGGACCATTTAAACAATTCACCGGAGGAGTAAGCCCCACAAACACCCCCATCCTCAACGTTGGAAGTGCCCAGCAAATCGGGGCAAAAGATAAGGCCAAAGGCTTCGCCGGAAGCGGCGAGTGGCTGATCCACCTCGGCCTACTCCATGTTGGTTCCCCAGCATCACAGATACCCCGGACTTCAGCCGATTCGGTTCCCTCCATGTGATCGCAAGAAGATTTGAAAAGAAACTGGAGATCTCGAAATCTCGACACCATTCCGACACCACCAGTACTGAAGGCCTGTGCTTCAGAACGATCCTCACACAAGGTGTTACCACACAACTGTACCAACTCAGCAAAATGGAGAACTGGGCAGAAGTGGGTACTGCCGATGCTGGAGATGAGAGTGGATACTGGAAAAGCCCAGCAGGTCAGGCAGCATCCGGGGAGCAGGAGAATCGACGTTTCGGCCAAAAGCCCTCCATCAGGAATGAGGCTGGGAGCCTCTGAGGTGAAGAGACAAATGGGAAGGGGGGGGTGTGGGGTGGGGTGTGGGGCTGGGGGGAAGGTGGCTGAGAGTGCAATAGGTGGATGGAGGTGAAGGTGAGAGGTGGAAAACTGACCAGGGTATGTACTCTCCACAGAAAGTAGGCCCAAACCAGTCAAGACAATTCTCAACTCCATTGACCGACACATGATCATCGGTCGTGGTGACGCAGGACGTCATGTTAAAACAATTATGTCATCGAGAGGAACAAAGTGCAACAGGTACACGTTACCATCCAAAGCTTGGATCAATGAGAGGGAGTTACAGACTGGGATCGAATCGAGGGGTTCGGGGTGGGTTATATACAGAATATCAGATACCCGGGAGGGAGTTACAGACTGGGATCGAATCGAGGTGTTTGGGGTGGGTTATATACAGAATAACAGATACCCGGGAGGGAGTTACAGACAGCAATCTAATCGAGGGGTTCGGGGTGGGTTATATACAGAATAACAGATACCCGGGAGGGAGTAACAGACTGGAATCTAATCGAGGGGTTCGGGGTGGGTTATATACAGAATAACAGATACCCGGGGGGGAGTTACAGACTGGAATCTAATCGAGGGGTTCGGGGTGGGTTATATACAGAATAACAGATACCCGGGAGGGAGTTACAGACTGGAATCTAATCGAGGGGTTCGGGGTGGGTTATACACAGAATAACAGATACCCCGGGAGGGAGTTACAGACTGGGATCGAATCGAGGGGTTCGGGGTGGATTACATACAGAATAACAGATACCCGGGAGGGAGTTACAGACTGGGAACTAATCGAAGGATTCGGGGTGGGTTATATACAGAATAACAGATACCTGGGAGGGAGTAACAGACTGGAATCTAATCGAGGGGTTCGGGGTGGGTAATATACAGAATAACAGATACCCGGGGGGGAGTTACAGACTGGAATCTAATCGAGGGGTTCGGGGTGGGTTATATACAGAATAACAGATACCCGGGAGGGAGTTACAGACTGGAATCTAATCGAAGGGTTCGGGGTGGGTATAGACAGAATAACAGATACCCGGGAGGGAGTAACAGACTGGAATCTAATCGAGGGGTTCGGGGTGGGTTATATACAGAATAACAGATCCACGGGAGGGAGTTACAGACTGGAATCTAATCGAGGGGTTCGGGGTGGGTTATATACAGAATGACAGATACCCCGGGAGGAAGGTACAGACTGGAATCTAATCGAGGGGTTCGGGGTGGGTTATATACAGAATAACAGATACCCCGGGAGGGAGTTACAGACTGGAATCTAATCGAGGGGTTCGGGGTGGGTTATATACAGAATAACAGATACCCGGGAGGGAGGTACAGACTGGAATCTAATCGAGGGGTTCGGGGTGGGTTATATACAGAATAACAGATACCCGGGAGGGAGTTACAGACTGGAATCTAATCTAAGGGTTCGGGGTGGGTGTAGACAGAATAACAGATACCCGGGAGGCAGTTACAGACTGGAATCTAATCAAGGGGTTCGGGGTGGGTTATATACAGAATAACAGATACCCGGGAGGGAGTTACAGACTGGAATCTAATCAAGGGGTTCGGGGTGGGTTATATACAGAATCACAGATCCCTGGGAGGGAGTTACAGACTGGAATCTAATCGAGGGATTCGGGGTGGGTATAGACAGAATAACAGATACCCGGGAGGGAGTTACAGACTGGAATCTAATCGAGGGGTTCGGGGTGGGTTACATACAGAATAACAGATACCCGGGGGGGGAGTTACAGACTGGAATCTAATCGAAGGGTTCGGGGTGGGTAGAGACAGAATAACAGATACCCGGGAGGGAGTTACAGACTGGAATCTAATCAAGGGGTTCGGGGTGGGTTATATACAGAATAACAGATACCCGGGAGGGAGTTAAAGACTGGAATCTAATGGAGCGGTTCGGGGTGGGTTATATACAGAATAATAGATACCCGCGAGGGAGTTACAGACTGGAATCTAATCAAGGGGTTCGGGGTGGGTTATATACAGAATAACAGATCCCTGGGAGGGAGTTACAGACTGGAATCTAATCGAGGGGTTGGGGTGGATTATATACAGAATAACAGATACCCGGGAGGGAGTTACAGACTGGAATCTAATCGAGGGGTTCGGGGTGGGTTATATACAGAATAACAGATACCCGGGAGGGAGTTACAGACTGGAATCTAATCGAGGGGTTCGGGGTGGGTTATATACAGAATAACAGATACCCGGGAGGGAGTTACAGACTGGAATCTAATCGAGGGGTTCGGGGTGGGTTACATACAGAATAACAGATACCCGGGGGGGAGTTACAGACTGGAATCTAATCGAAGGGTTCGGGGTGGGTAGAGACAGAATAACAGATACCCGGGAGGGAGTTACAGACTGGAATCTAATCAAGGGGTTTGGGGTGGGTTATATACAGAATAACAGATACCCGGGAGGGAGTTAAAGACTGGAATCTAATTGAGCGGTTCGGGGTGGGTTATATACAGAATAACAGATACCCGGGAGGGTGTTACAGACTGGAATCTAATCGAGGGGTTCGGGGTGGGTTATATACAGAAGACCAGATACCCGGGAGGGAGTTACAGACTGTAATGTAATCGAGGGGTTCGGGGTGGGTTATATACAGAATAACAGATCCCCGGGAGGGAGTTACAGACTGGAATCTAATCGAGGGGTTGGGGTGGGTTACATACAGAATAACAGATACCCGGGAGGGAGTTACAGGCTGGAATCTAATCGAGGGGTTCGGAGTGGGTTACATACAAAATAACAGATACCCGGGAGGGAGTTACAGACTGGAATCTAATCGAGGGGTTCGGGGTGGGTTATATACAGAACAACAGATCCCCGGTAGGGAGTTACCGACTGGAATCTAATCGAGGGGTTCGGGGTGGGTTATATACAGAATAACAGATACCCGGGAGGGAGTTAAAGACTGGAATCTAATTGAGCGGTTCGGGGTGGGTTATATACAGAATAACAGATACCCGGGAGGGAGTTACAGACTGGAATCTAATCGAGGGGTTCGGGGTGGGTTATATACAGAATAACAGATACCCGGGAGGGAGTTACAGACTGGAATCTAATCGAGGAGTTCGGGGTGGATTATATACAGAATAACAGATACCTGGGAGGGAGTAACAGACTGGAATCTAATCGAGGGGTTCGGGGTGGGTTATATGCTGAATAACATATACCCGGGAGTGAGTTACAGACTGGAATCTAATCGATGGGTTCGGGGTGGGTTATATACAGAATAACAGATACCCGGGGGGGAGTTACAGACTGGAATCTAATCGAAGGGTTCGGGGTGGGTTATATACAGAATAACAGATACCCGGGGGGGAGTTACAGACTGGAATCTAATCGAAGGGTTCGGGGTGGGTAGAGACAGAATAACAGATACCCGGGAGGGAGTGTCAGACTGGAATCTAATCAAGGGGTTCGGGGTGGGTTATATACAGAATAACAGATACCCGGGAGGGAGTTACAGACTGGAATCGAATCGAGGGGTTCGGGGTGGGTTATATACAGAATAACAGATCCCCGGGAGGGAGTTACAGACTGGAATCTAATCGAGGGGTTCGGGGTGGGTTATATACAGAATAACAGATACCCGGGAGGGAGTTACAGACTGGAATCTAATCGAGGGGTTGCGGTGGATTATATACAGAATAACAGATACCCGGGAGGGAGTTACAGACTGGAATCAAATCGAGGGGTTCGGGGTGGGTTATATACAGAATAACAGATACCCGGGAGGGAGTTACAATCTGGAATCTAATCGAGGGGTTCGGGGTGGGTTATATACAGAAGAACAGATACCCGGGAGGGAGTTACAGACTGGAATCTAATCGAGGGGTTCGGGGTGGGTTATATACAGAATAACAGATCCCCGGGAGGGAGTTACAGACTGGAATCTAATCGAGGGGTTCGGGGTGGGTTATAGACAGAATAACAGATACCCGGGAGGGAGTGACAGACTGGAATCTAATCGAGGGGTTCTGGGTGGGTTATATACAGAATAACAGATACCCGGGAGGGAGTTACAGACTGGAATCTAATCGAGTGGTTCGGGGTGGGTTATAGACAGAATAACAGATACCCGGGAGGGAGTTAAAGACTGGAATCTAATCGAGGGGTTCGGGGTGGGTTATATACAGAATAACAGATACCCGGGAGGGAGTTACAGACTGGAATCTAATCGAGGGGTTCGGGGTGGGTTATATACAGAACAAAAGATACCCGGGAGGGAGTTACAGACTGGAATCTAATCGAGGGGTTCGGGGTGGGTTATATACAGAACAACAGATATCCGGGAGGGAGTTACAGACTGGAATCTAATCGAGGGGTTCGGGGTGGGTTATATACAGAATAACAGATACCCGGGAGGGAGTTACAGACTGGAATCTAATCGAGGGGTTCAGGGTGGGTTATATATCGAATAACAGATACCCGGGAGGGAGTTACAGACTGGAATCGAATCGAGGGGTTTGGGGTGGGTTATATACTGAATAACAGATACCCGGGAGGGAGTTACAGACTGGAATCTAATCGAGGGTTTCGGGATGGGTTATATACAGAATAACAGATACCCATGAGGGAGTTATAGACTGGAATCTAATCGAGGGGTTCGGGTGTGTTATATACAGAATAACAGATACCCGGGTGGGAGTTACAGATAGGAATCTAATCGAGGGGTTCGGGGTGGGTTATATACAGAATAACAGATACCCCGGGAGGGAGTTACAGACTGGAATCTAATCGAGGGGTTCGGGGTGGGTTATATACAGAATAACAGATACCCGGGAGGGAGGTACAGACTGGAATCTAATCGAGGGGTTCGGGGTGGGTTATATACAGAATAACAGATACCCGGGAGGGAGTTACAGACTGGAATCTAATCGAAGGGTTCGGGGTGGGTGTAGACAGAATAACAGATACCCGGGAGGCAGTTACAGACTGGAATCTAATCAAGGGGTTCGGGGTGGGTTATATACAGAATAACAGATACCCGGGAGGGAGTTACAGACTGGAATCTAATCAAGGGGTTCGGGGTGGGTTATATACAGAATCACAGATCCCTGGGAGGGAGTTACAGACTGGAATCTAATCGAGGGATTCGGGGTGGGTATAGACAGAATAACAGATACCCGGGAGGGAGTTACAGACTGGAATCTAATCGAGGGGTTCGGGGTGGGTTACATACAGAATAACAGATACCCGGGGGGGGAGTTACAGACTGGAATCTAATCGAAGGGTTCGGGGTGGGTAGAGACAGAATAACAGATACCCGGGAGGGTGTTACAGACTGGAATCTAATCAAGGGGTTCGGGGTGGGTTATATACAGAATAACAGATACCCGGGAGGGAGTTAAAGACTGGAATCTAATGGAGCGGTTCGGGGTGGGTTATATACAGAATAATAGATACCCGCGAGGGAGTTACAGACTGGAATCTAATCAAGGGGTTCGGGGTGGGTTATATACAGAATAACAGATCCCTGGGAGGGAGTTACAGACTGGAATCTAATCGAGGGGTTGGGGTGGATTATATACAGAATAACAGATACCCGGGAGGGAGTTACAGACTGGAATCTAATCGAGGGGTTCGGGGTGGGTTATATACAGAATAACAGATACCCGGGAGGGAGTTACAGACTGGAATCTAATCGAGGGGTTCGGGGTGGGTTATATACAGAATAACAGATACCCGGGAGGGAGTTACAGACTGGAATCTAATCGAGGGGTTCGGGGTGGGTTACATACAGAATAACAGATACCCGGGGGGGAGTTACAGACTGGAATCTAATCGAAGGGTTCGGGGTGGGTAGAGACAGAATAACAGATACCCGGGAGGGAGTTACAGACTGGAATCTAATCAAGGGGTTTGGGGTGGGTTATATACAGAATAACAGATACCCGGGAGGGAGTTAAAGACTGGAATCTAATTGAGCGGTTCGGGGTGGGTTATATACAGAATAACAGATACCCGGGAGGGTGTTACAGACTGGAATCTAATCGAGGGGTTCGGGGTGGGTTATATACAGAAGACCAGATACCCGGGAGGGAGTTACAGACTGTAATGTAATCGAGGGGTTCGGGGTGGGTTATATACAGAATAACAGATCCCCGGGAGGGAGTTACAGACTGGAATCTAATCGAGGGGTTGGGGTGGGTTACATACAGAATAACAGATACCCGGGAGGGAGTTACAGGCTGGAATCTAATCGAGGGGTTCGGAGTGGGTTACATACAAAATAACAGATACCCGGGAGGGAGTTACAGACTGGAATCTAATCGAGGGGTTCGGGGTGGGTTATATACAGAACAACAGATCCCCGGTAGGGAGTTACCGACTGGAATCTAATCGAGGGGTTCGGGGTGGGTTATATACAGAATAACAGATACCCGGGAGGGAGTTAAAGACTGGAATCTAATTGAGCGGTTCGGGGTGGGTTATATACAGAATAACAGATACCCGGGAGGGAGTTACAGACTGGAATCTAATCGAGGGGTTCGGGGTGGGTTATATACAGAATAACAGATACCCGGGAGGGAGTTACAGACTGGAATCTAATCGAGGTGTTCGGGGTGGATTATATACAGAATAACAGATACCTGGGAGGGAGTAACAGACTGGAATCTAATCGAGGGGTTCGGGGTGGGTTATATGCTGAATAACATATACCCGGGAGTGAGTTACAGACTGGAATCTAATCGATGGGTTCGGGGTGGGTTATATACAGAATAACAGATACCCGGGGGGGAGTTACAGACTGGAATCTAATCGAAGGGTTCGGGGTGGGTTATATACAGAATAACAGATACCCGGGGGGGAGTTACAGACTGGAATCTAATCGAAGGGTTCGGGGTGGGTAGAGACAGAATAACAGATACCCGGGAGGGAGTGTCAGACTGGAATCTAATCAAGGGGTTCGGGGTGGGTTATATACAGAATAACAGATACCCGGGAGGGAGTTACAGACTGGAATCGAATCGAGGGGTTCGGGGTGGGTTATATACAGAATAACAGATACCCGGGAGGGAGTTACAGACTGGAATCTAATCGAGGGGTTGCGGTGGATTATATACAGAATAACAGATACCCGGGAGGGAGTTACAGACTGGAATCAAATCGAGGGGTTCGGGGTGGGTTATATACAGAATAACAGATACCCGGGAGGGAGTTACAATCTGGAATCTAATCGAGGGGTTCGGGGTGGGTTATATACAGAAGAACAGATACCCGGGAGGGAGTTACAGACTGGAATCTAATCGAGGGGTTCGGGGTGGGTTATATACAGAATAACAGATCCCCGGGAGGGAGTTACAGACTGGAATCTAATCGAGGGGTTCGGGGTGGGTTATAGACAGAATAACAGATACCCGGGAGGGAGTGACAGACTGGAATCTAATCGAGGGGTTCTGGGTGGGTTATATACAGAATAACAGATACCCGGGAGGGAGTTACAGACTGGAATCTAATCGAGTGGTTCGGGGTGGGTTATAGACAGAATAACAGATACCCGGGAGGGAGTTAAAGACTGGAATCTAATCGAGGGGTTCGGGGTGGGTAAAAAACAGAATAACAGATACCCGGGAGGGAGTTAAAGACTGGAATCTAATCGAGGGGTTCGGGGTGGGTTATATACAGAATAACAGATCCCCGGGAGGGAGTTAAAGACTGGAATCTAATCGAGGGGTTCGGGGTGGGTTATGTACAGAATAACAGATACCCGGGAGGGAGTTAAAGACTGGAATCTAATCGAGGGGTTCGGGGTGGGTTATATACAGAATAACAGATACCCGGGAGGGAGTTACAGACTGGAATCTAATCGAGGGGTTGGGGTGGATTATATACAGAATAACAGATACCCGGGAGGGAGTTACAGACTGGAATCTAATCGAGGGGTTTGGGGTGGGTTATATACAGAATAACAGATACCCGGGAGGGAGTTACAGACTGGAATCTAGTCGAGGGGTTCGGGGTGGGTTATATACAGAATAACAGATACCCGGGAGGGAGTAACAATCTGGAAACTAATCGAGTGGTTCGGGGTGGGTTATATACAGAATAACAGATACCCGGGAGGGAGTAACAATCTGGAATCTAATGGAGGGGTTCGGGGTGGGTTATATACAGAATAACAGATACCCGGGAGGGAGTTACAGACTGTAATGTAATCGAGGGGTTCGGGGTGGGTTATATACAGAATAACAGATACCCGGGAGGGAGTTACAGACTGGAATCTAATCGAAGGGTTCGGGGTGGGTTATATACAGAATAACAGATACCCGGGAGGGAGTTACAGACTGGAATTTAATCGAGGGGTTCGGGGTGGATTATATACAGAATAACAGATCCCCGGGAGGGAGTTACAGACTGGAATCTAATCGAGGGGTTCGGGGTGGGTTTTATACAGAATAACAGATACCCGGGAGGGAGTTAAAGACTGGAATCTAATCGAGGGGTTCGGGGTGGGTTATATACAGAATAACAGATACCCGGGAGGGAGTTACAGACTGGAATCTAATCGAGGGGTTCGGGGTGGGTTATATACAGAATAACAGATCCCCGGGAGGGAGTTACAGACTGGAATCTAATCGAGGGGTTCGGGGTGGGTTTTATACCGAATAACAGATACCCGGGAGGGAGTTAAAGACTGGAATCTAATCGAGGGGTTCGGGGTGGGTTATATACAGAATAACAGATACCCGGGAGGGAGTTACAGACTGGAATCTAATTGAGGGGTTCAGGGTGGGTTATATACAGAATAACAGATACCCGGGAGGGAGTTACAGACTGGAATCGAATCGAGGGGTTCGGGGTGGGTTATATACTGAATAACAGATACCCGGGAGGGAGTTACAGACTGGAATCTAATCGAGGGTTTCGGGGTGGGTTATATACAGAATAACAGATACCCGGGAGGGAGTTATAGACTGGAATCTAATCGAGGGGTTCGGGGTGGGTTATATACAGAATAACAGATACCCGGGGGGGAGTTACCGACTGGAATCTAATCGAAGGGTTCGGTGCGGGTAGAGACAGAATAACAGATACCCGGGAGGGAGTTACAGACTGGAATCTAATCAAGGGGTTCGGGGTGGGTTATATACAGAATAACAGATACCCGGGAGGGAGTTACAGACTGGAATCGAATCGAGGGGTTCGGGGTGGGTTATATACAGAATAACAGATACCCGGGAGGGAGTAACAATCTGGAATCTAATCGAGGGGTTCGGGGTGGGTTATATACAGAATAACAGATACCCGGGAGGGAGTTACAGACTGTAATGTAATCGAGGGGTTCGGGGTGGGTTATATACAGAATAACAGATACCCGGGAGGGAGTTACAGACTGTAATGTATTCGAGGCGTTCGGTGTGGATTATATACAGAATAACAGATACCCGGGAGGGAGTTACAATCTGGAATCTAATCGAGGGATTCGGGGTGGGTTATATACAGAATAACAGATACCCGGGAGGGAGTTACAGACTGGAATCTAATCGAGGGATTCGGGGTGGGTTATATACAGAATAACAGATCCCCGGGAGGGAGTTACAGACTCGAATCTAATCGAGTGGTTCGGTGTGGGTTTTATACAGAATAACAGATACCCGGGAGGGAGTTAAAGACTGGAATCTAATCGAGGGGTTCGGGGTGGGTTATATACAGAATAACAGATACCCGGGAGGGAGTTACAGACTGGAATCTACTGGAGGGGTTCGGGTGGGTTATATACAGAATAACAGATACCCGGGAGGGAGTTACAGACTGGAATCTAATCGAGGGGTTGGGGTGGATTATATACAGAATAACAGATACCCCGGAGGGAGGTACAGACTGGAATCTAATCGAGGGGTTCGGGGTGGGTTAGAGACAGAATAACAGATACCCGGGAGGGAGTTACAGACTGGAATCTAATCGAGGGGTTCGGGGTGGGTTATATACAGAATAACAGATACCCGGGAGGGAGTTACAGACTGGAATCTAATCGAGGGATTCGGGGTGGGTTATATACAGAATAACAGATCCCCGGGAGGGAGTTACAGACTCGAATCTAATCGAGTGGTTCGGGGTGGGTTTTATACAGAATAACAGATACCCGGGAGGGAGTTCAAGACTGGAATCTAATCGAGGGGTTCGGGGTGGGTTATATACAGAATAACAGATACCCGGGAGGGAGTTACAGACTGGAATCTACTGGAGGGGTTCGGGGTGGGTTATATACAGAATAACAGATACCCGGGAGGGAGTTACAGACTGGAATCTAATCGAGGGGTTCGGGGTGGGTTGTATACAGAATAACAGATACCTGGGAGGGAGTAACAGACTGGAATCTAATCGAGGGATTCGGGGTGGGTTATATACAGAATAACAGATACCCGGGAGGGAGTTAAAGACTGGAATTTAATCGAGGGGTTCGGGGTGGGTTATAAACAGAATAACAGATACCCGGGAGGGAATTACCGACTGGAATCTAATCGAGGGGTTCGGGGTGGTTTATATGCAGAATAACAGATACCTGGGAGGGAGTAACAGACTGGAATCTAATCGAGGGGTTCAGGGTGGGTTATATACTGAATAACAGATACCCGGGAGTGAGTTACAGACTGGAAACTAATCGAGGGGTTCGGATTGGGTTACATACAGAATAACAGACACCCGGGAGGGAGTTACAGACTGGAATCTAATCGAGGGGATCGGGGTGGGTTATATGCAGAATAACAGATACCCAGGAGGGAGTTACAGACTGGAATCTAATCGAGGGGTTCGGGGTGGGTTATATACAGAATAACAGATACCCGGGAGGGAGTTACAGACTGGAATCTAATCGAAGGGTTCGGGGTGGGTATAGACAGAATAACAGATACCCGGGAGGGAGTTACAGACTGGAATCTAATCGAGGGGTTCGGGGTGGGTTATATTCTGAATAACAGATCCCCGGGAGGGAGTTACAGACTGGAATCTAATCGAGGGGTTGGGGTGGATTATATACAGAATAACAGATACCCGGGAGGGAGTTACAGACTGGAATCTAATCGAGGGGTTTGGGGTGGGTTATATACAGAATAACAGATACCCGGGAGGGAGTAACAATCTGGAAACTAATCGAGGGGTTCGGGGTGGGTTATATATAGAATAACAGATACCCGGGAGGGAGTTACAGACTGTAATGTAATCGAGTGGTTCGGGGTGGGTTATATACAGAATAACAGATACCCGGGAGGGAGTAACAATCTGGAATCTAATGGAGGGTTTCGGGGTGGGTTATATACAGAATAACAGATACCCGGGAGGGAGTTACAGACTGTAATGTAATCGAGGGGTTCGGGGTGGGTTATGTATAGAATAACAGATACCCGGGAGGGAGTTACAGACTGTAATGTATTTGAGGCGTTCGGGGTGGATTATATACAGAATAACAGATACCCGGGAGGGAGTTACAGACTGGAATCTAATCGAGGGATTCGGGGTGGGTTATATACAGAATAACAGATACCCGGGAGGGAGTTACAGACTGGAATCTAGTCGAGGGGTTCGGGGTGGGTTATATAAAGAATAACAGATACCCGGGAGAGAGTTACAGACTGGAATCTAATCGAGGGGTTCAGGGTGGGTGAAATACAGAATAACAGATACCCGGGAGGGAGTTACAGACTGGAATCTAATCGAGGGGTTCGGGGTGGGTTATATACAGAATAACAGATACCCGGGAGGGAGTTACAGACTGGAATCTAATCGAAGGGTTCGGTGTGGGTTATATACAGAATAACAGATCCCCGGGAGGGAGTTACAGACTGGAATCTAATCGAGGGGTTGGGGTGGATAACATACAGAATAACAGATACCCGGGATGGTGTTACAGACTGGAATCTAATCGAGGGGTTCGGGGTGGGTTACATACAGAATAACAGATACCCGGGAGGGAGTTACAGACTGGAATCTAATCGAGGGGTTCGGGGTGGGTTATATACAGAATAACAGATACCCGGGAGGGAGTTACAGACTGGAATCTAATCGAGGGGTTCGGGGTGGGTTATATACAGAATAACAGATACCCGGGAGGGAGTTACAGACTGGAATCTAATCGAGGGGTTCGGGGTGGGTTATATACAGAATAACAGATCCCCGGGAGGGAGTAACAGACTGGAATCTAATCGAGGGGTTCCGGGTGGGCTATATACAGAATAGCAGATACCCGGGAGGGAGTTATCGACTGGAATCTAATCGAGGGGTTCGGGGTGGTTTATATACAGAATAACAGATACCTGGGAGGGAGTAACAGACTGGAATCTAATCGAGGGGTTCAGGGTGGGTTATATACTGAATAACAGATACCCGGGAGTGAGTTACAGACTGGAAACTAATCGAGGGGTTCGGGGTGGGTTACATACAGAATAACAGACACCCGGGAGGGACTTACAGACTGGAATCTAATCGAGGGGATCGGGGTGGGTTATATACAGAATAACAGATACCCGGGAGGGAGTTACAGACTGGAATCTAATCGAGGGTTTCGGGTGGGTTATATACAGAATAACAGATAACCGGGAGGGAGTTACAGACTGGAATCTAATCGAAGGGTTCGGGGTGGGTATAGACAGAATAACAGATACCCGGGAGGGAGTTACAGACTGGAATCTAATCGAGGGGATCGGGGTGGGTTATATACAGAATAACAGATCCCCGGGAGGGAGTTACAGACTGGAATCTAATCGAGGGGTTGGGGTGGATTATATACAGAATAACAGATACCCGGGAGGGAGTTACAGACTGGAATCTAATCGAGGGGTTTGGGGTGGGTTTTAAACAGAATAACAGATACCCGGGAGGGAGTTACAGACTGCAATCTAGTCGAGGGGTTCGGGGTGGGTTATATACAGAATAACAGATACCCGGGAGGGAGTAACAATCTGGAAACTAATCGAGGGGTTCGGGGTGGGTTATATACAGAAAAGCAGATACCCGGGAGGGAGTTACAGACTGTAATGTAATCGAGTGGTTCGGGGTGGGTTATATACAGAATAACAGATACCCGGGAGGGAGTAACAATCTGGAATCTAATCGAGGGGTTCGGTGTGGGTTATATACAGAATAACAGATACCCGGGAGGGAGTTACAGACTGTAATGTAATCGAGGGGTTCGGGGTGGGTTATATACAGAATAACAGATACCCGGGAGGGAGTTACGGACTGTAATGTATTCGAGGCGTTCGGGGTGGATTATATACAGAATAACAGATACCCGGGAGGGAGTTACAGACTGGAATCTAATCGAGGGATTCGGGGTGGGTTATATACAGAATAACAGATACCCGGGAGGGAGTTACAGACTGGAATTTAATCGAGGGGTTCGGGGTGGGTTATATACAGAATAACAGATCCCCGGGAGGGAGTTACAGACTGGAATCTAATCGAGGGGTTCGGGGTGGGTTATATACAGAATAACAGATACCCGGGAGGGAGTTACAGACTGGAATCTAATCGAGGGGTTCGGGGTGGGTTATATACAGAATAACAGATACCTGGGAGGGAGTAACAGACTGGAATCTAATCGAGGGGTTTGGGGTGGGTTATATACAGAATAACAGATACCCGGGAGGGAGTTAAAGACTGGAATCTGATCGAGGGGTTCGGCGTGGGTTATATACAGAATAACAGATACCCGGGAGGGAATTACCGACTGGAATCTAATCGAGGGGTTCGGGGTGGGTTATATACAGAATAACAGATACCTGGGAGGGAGTAACAGACTGGAATCTAATCGAGGGGTTCAGGGTGGGTTATATACTGAATAACAGATACCCGGGAGTGAGGTACAGACTTGAAACTAATCGAGGGGTTCGGGTTGGGTTACATACAGAATAACAGACACCCGGGAGGGAGTTACAGACTGGAATCTAATCGAGGGGATCGGGGTGGGTTATATGCAGAATAACAGATACCCGGGAGGGAGTTACAGACTGGAATCTAATCGAGGGGTTCGGGGTGGGTTATATACAGAATAACAGATACCCGGGAGGGAGTTACAGACTGGAATCTAATCGAAGGGTTCGGGGTGGGTATAGACAGAATAACAGATACCCGGGAGGGAGTTACAGACTGGAATCTAATCGAGGGGTTCGGGGTGGGTTATATACAGAATAACAGATCCCCGGGAGGGAGTTACAGACTGGAATCTAATCGAAGGGTTCGGGGTGGGTATAGACAGAATAACAGATACCCGGGAGGGAGTTACAGACTGGAATCTAATCTAGGGGTTCGGGGTGGGTTATATACAGAATAACAGATCCCCGGGAGGGAGTTACAGACTGGAATCTAATCGAGGGGTTGGGGTGGATTATATACAGAATAACAGATAACCGGGAGGGAGTTACAGACTGGAATCTAGTCGAGGGGTTCGGGGTGGGTTATATATAGAATAACAGATACCCGGGAGGGAGTTACAGACTGTAATGTAATCGAGTGGTTCGGGGTGGGTTATATACAGAATAATAGATACCCGGGAGGGAGTAACAATCTGGAATCTAATGGAGGGGTTCGGGGTGGGTTATATACAGAATAACAGATACCCGGGATGGAGTTACAGACTGTAATGTAATCAAGGGGTTCGGGGTGGGTTATATACAGAATAACAGATACCCGGGAGGGAGTTACAGACTGTAATGTATTTGAGGCGTTCGGGGTGGATTATATACAGAATAACAGATACCCGGGAGGGAGTTACAGACTGGAATCTAATCGAGGGATTCGGGGTGGGTTATATGCAGAATAACAGATACCCGGGAGAGAGTTACAGACTGGAATCTAATCGAGGGGTTCAGGGGGGGTTATATACAGAATAACAGATACCCGGGAGGGAGTTACAGACTGGAATCTAATCGAAGGGTTCGGGGTGTGTTTTGACAGAATAACAGATACCCGGGAGGGAGTTACAGACTGGAATCTAATCGAGGGGTTCGGGGTGGGTTATATACAGAATAACAGATCCCCGGGAGGGAGTTACAGACTGGAATCTAATCGAGGGGTTGGGGTGGATTATATACAGAATAACAGATACCCGGGATGGTGTTACAGACTGGAATCTAATCGAGGGGTTCGGGGTGGGTTATATACAGAATAACAGATACCCGGGAGGGAGTTACAGACTGGAATCTAATCGAGGGATTCGGGGTGGGTTATATACAGAATAACAGATACCCGGGAGGGAGTTACAGACTGGAACCAAATCGAGGGGTTCAGGGTGGGTTATATACAGAATAACAGATACCCGGGAGGGAGTTACAATCTGGAATCTAATCGAGGGGTTCGGGGTGGTTTATATACAGAACAGATACCCGGGAGGGAGTTACAGACTGGAATCTAATCGAGGGGTTCGGGGTGGGTTATATACAGAATAACAGATACCCGGGAGGGAGTTACAGACTGTAATGTAATCGAGGGGTTCTGGGTGGGTTATATGCAGAATAACAGATCCCCTGGAGGGAGTTACAGACTGGAATCTGATCGAGGGGTTGGGGTGGGTTCCATACAAAATTACAGATACCCGGGAGGGAGTTACAGACTGGAATCTAATCGAGGGGTTCTGGGTGGGTTATATACAGAATAACAGATCCCCGGGAGGGAGTTACAGACTGGAATCTAATCGAGGGGTTCGGGGTGGGTTATATACAGAATAACAGATACCCGGGAGGGAGTTAAAGACTGGAATCTAATTGAGCGGTTCGGGGTGGGTTATATACAGAATAACAGATACCCGGGAGGGAGTTACAGACTGGAATCTAATCGAGGGATTGGGGTGGGTTATATACAGAACTACAGATACCCGGGAGGGAGTTACAGACTGGAATCTAATCGAGGGGTTTGGGGTGGTTGATATACAGAACAACAGATACCCGGGAGGGAGTTACAGACTGGAATCTAATCGAGGGGTTCAGGGTTGGTTATATACAGAATAACAGACACCCGGGAGGGAGTTACAGACTGGAATCGAATCGAGGGTTTGGGGTGGGTTATATACTGAATAACAGATACCCGGGAAGGAGTTACAGACTGGAATCTAATCGAGGGGTTCGGGGTGGGTTATATACAGAATAACAGATACCCGGGCGGGAGTTATAGACTGGAATCTAATCGAGGGGTTCAGGTGTGTTATATACAGAATAACAGATACCCGGGTGGGAGTTACACATAGGAATCTAATCGAGGGGTTCGGGGTGGGTTATATACAGAATAACAGATACCCAGGAGTGAGTTACAGACTGGAATCTAATCGAAGTGTTCGGGGTGGGTATAGACAGAATAACAGATACCCGGGAGGGAGTTACAGACTGGAATCTAATCAAGGGGTTCGGGGTGGGTTATATACAGAATAACAGATACCCGGGAGGGAGTTACAGACTGGAATCTAATCGAGGGGTTCGGGGTGGGTTATATACAGAATAACAGATACCCGGGAGGGAGTTACAGACTGGAATCTAATCAAGGGGTTCGGGGTGGGTTATATACAGAATAACAGATCCCCGGGAGGGAGTTACAGACTGGAATCGAATCGAGGGGTTCGGGGTGGGTTATATACAGAATAACAGATCCCCGGGAGGGAGTTACAGACTGGAATCTAATCGAGGGGTTGGGGTGGATTATATACAGAATAACAGATACCCGGGATGGTGCCACAGACTGGAATCTAATCGAGGGGTTCGGGGTGGGTTATATACAGAATAATAGATACCCGGGGAGGGAGTTACAGACTGGAATCTAGTCGAGGGATTCGGGGTGGGTTATATACAGAATAACAGATACCCGGGAGGGAGTTACAATCTGGGATCTAATCGAGGGGTTCGGGGTGGGTGAAATACAGAAGAACAGATACCCGGGAGGGAGTTACAGACTGGAATCTAATCGAGGGGTTCGGGGTGGGTTATATCCAGAATAACAGATACCCGGGAGGGAGTTACAGACTGGAATGTAATCGAGGGTTTCGGGGTGGGTTATATACAGAATAACAGATACCCGGGAGGGAGTTACAGACTGGAATCTAATCAAGGGGTTCGGGGTGGGTTATATATAGAATAACAGATACCCGGGAGGGAGTTACAATCTGGAATCTAATCGAGGGGTTCGGGGTGGGTTATATACAGAAGAACAGATACCCGGGAGGGAGTTACAGACTGGAATCTAATCGAGGGGTTCGGCGTGGGTTATATACAGAATAACAGATACCCGGGAGGGAGTTACAGACTGTAATGTAATCGAGGGGTTCGGGGTGGGTTATCTACAGAATAACAGATCCCCGGGAGGGAGTTACAGACCGGAATCTAATCGAGGGGTTGGGGTGGGTTACATACAGAATAACAGATATCCGGGAGGGAGTTACAGGCTGGAATCTAATCGAGGGGTTCGGGGTGGGTTACATACAAAATAACAGATACCCGGGAGGGAGTTACAGACTGGAATCTAATCGAGGGGTTCGGGGTGGGTTATATACAGAATAACAGATCCACGGGAGGGAGTTACAGACTGGAATCTAATCGAGGGGTTCGGGGTGGGTTATATACAGAATAACAGATACCCGGGAGGGAGTTAAAGACTGGAATCTAATTGAGGGGTTCGGGGTGGTTTATATACAGAATAACAGATACCCGGGAGGGAGTTACAGACTGGAATCTAATCGAGGGGTTCGGGGTGGGTTACATACAGAATAACAGATACCCGGGAGGGAGTTACAGACTGGAATCTAATCGAGGGGTTCGGGGTGGGTTATATACAGAATAACAGATACCTGGGAGGGAGTAACAGACTGGAATCTAATCGAGGGGTTCGGGGTGGGTTATATACTGAATAACAGATACCCGGGAGGGAGTTACAGTCTGGAATCTAATCGAGGGGATCAGGGTGGGTTATATACAGAATAACAGACACCCGGGAGGGAGTTACAGACTGGAATCTAATCGAGGGGTTCGGGGTGGGTTATATACAGAATAACAGATACCCGGGAGGGAGTTACAGACTGTAATGTAATCGAGGGGTTCGGGGTGGGTTATATACAGAATAACAGATCCCCGGGAGGGTGTTACAGACTGGAATCTAATCGAGGGGTTGGGGTGGGTTACATACAGAATAACAGATATCCGGGAGGGAGTTACAGGCTGGAATCTAATCGAGGGGTTCGGGGTGGGTTACGTACAAAATAACAGATACCCGGGAGGGAGTTACAGACTGGAATCTAATCGAGGGGTTCGGGGTGGGTTATATACAGAATAACAGATCCACGGGAGGGAGTTACAGACTGGAATCTAATCGAGGGGTTCGGGGTGGGTTATATACAGAATAACAGATACCCGGGAGGGAGTTAAAGACTGGAATCTAATGGAGGGGTTCGGGGTGGGTTATATACAGAATAACAGATACCCGGGAGGGAGTTACAGACTGGAATCTAATCGAGGGGTTCGGGGTGGGTTACATACAGAATAACAGATACCCGGGAGGGAGTTACAGACTGGAATCTAATCGAGGGGTTCGGGGTGGGCTATATACAGAATAACAGATACCTGGGAGGGAGTAACAGACTGGAATCTAATCGAGGGGTTCGGGGTGGGTTATATACTGAATAACAGATACCCGGGAGTGAGTTACAGACTGGAATCTAATCGAGGGGTTCGGGTTGGGTTATATACAGAATAACAGACACACGGGAGGGAGTTACAGACTGGAATCTAATCGAGGGGATCAGGGTGGGTTATATACAGAATAACAGACACCCGGGAGGGAGTTACATACTGGAATCTAATCGAGGGGTTCGGGGTGAGTTATATACAGAATAACAGATATCCGGGAGGGAGTTACAGACTGGAATCTAATCGAGAGGTTCGGGGTGGGTTATATACAGAATAACAGATACCCGGGAGCGAGTTACAGACTGGAATCTAATCGAGGGGTTCGGGGTGGGTTATATACAGAACAACAGATACCCGGGAGGGAGTTACAGACTGGAATCTAATCGAAGGGTTCGGGGTGGGTATAGACAGAATAACAGATACCCGGGAGGGAGTTACAGACTGGAATCTAATCGAGGGGTTCGGGGTGGGTTATATACAGAATAACAGACACCCGGGAGGGAGTTACAGACTGGAATCTAATCGAGGGGTTCGGGGTGGGTTATATACAGAATAACAGATACCCGGGAGGGAGTTACAGACTGGAATCTAATCGAGGGGTTCGGGGTGGGTTATATACAGAATAACAGATACCTGGGAGGGAGTTACAGACTGGAATCTAATCGAGGGGTTGGGGTGGATTATATACAGAATAACAGATACCCGGGAGGGAGTTACAGACTGGAATCTAATCGAGGTGTTCGGGGTGGGTTATATACAGAATAACAGATACCCGGGAGGGAGTTACAGACTGGAATCTAATCGAAGGGTTCGGGGTGGGTATTGACAGAATAACAGATATCCGGGAGGGAGTTACAGGCTGGAATCTAATCGAGGGGTTCGGGGTGGGTTACGTACAAAATAACAGATACCCGGGAGGGAGTTACAGACTGGAATCTAATCGAGGGGTTCGGGGTGGGTTATATACAGAATAACAGATCCACGGGAGGGAGTTACAGACTGGAATCTAATCGAGGGGTTCGGGGTGGGTTATATACAGAATAACAGATACCCGGGAGGGAGTTAAAGACTGGAATCTAATGGAGGGGTTCGGGGTGGGTTATATACAGAATAACAGATACCCGGGAGGGAGTTACAGACTGGAATCTAATCGAGGGGTTCGGGGTGGGTTACATACAGAATAACAGATACCCGGGAGGGAGTTACAGACTGGAATCTAATCGAGGGGTTCGGGGTGGGCTATATACAGAATAACAGATACCTGGGAGGGAGTAACAGACTGGAATCTAATCGAGGGGTTCGGGGTGGGTTATATACTGAATAACAGATACCCGGGAGTGAGTTACAGACTGGAATCTAATCGAGGGGTTCGGGTTGGGTTATATACAGAATAACAGACACCCGGGAGGGAGTTACAGACTGGAAATTAATCGAGGGGATCAGGGTGGGTTATATACAGAATAACAGACACCCGGGAGGGAGTTACATACTGGAATCTAATCGAGGGGTTCGGGGTGGGTTATATACAGAATAACAGATACCCGGGAGGGAGTTACAGACTGGAATCTAATCGAGGGGTTCGGGGTGAGTTATATACAGAATAACAGATATCCGGGAGGGAGTTACAGACTGGAATCTAATCGAGAGGTTCGGGGTGGGTTATATACAGAATAACAGATACCCGGGAGCGAGTTACAGACTGGAATCTAATCGAGGGGTTCGGGGTGGGTTATATACAGAACAACAGATACCCGGGAGGGAGTTACAGACTGGAATCTAATCGAAGGGTTCGGGGTGGGTATAGACAGAATAACAGATACCCGGGAGGGAGTTACAGACTGGAATCTAATCGAGGGTTTCGGGGTGGGTTATATACAGAATAACAGACACCCGGGAGGGAGTTACAGACTGGAATCTAATCGAGGGGTTCGGGGTGGGTTATATACAGAATAACAGATACCCGGGAGGGAGTGACAGACTGGAATCTAATCGAGGGGTTCGGGGTGGGTTATATACAGAATAACAGATACCTGGGAGGGAGTTACAGACTGGAATCTAATCGAGGGGTTGGGGTGGATTATATACAGAATAACAGATACCCGGGAGGGAGTTACAGACTGGAATCTAATCGAGGTGTTCGGGGTGGGTTATATACAGAATAACAGATACCCGGGAGGGAGTTACAGACTGGAATCTAATCGAAGGGTTCGGGGTGGGTATTGACAGAATAACAGATACCCGGGAGGGAGTTACAGACTGGACTCTAATCGAGGGGTTCGGGGTGGGTTATATACAGAATAACAGATACCCAGTGGGGAGTTACAGACTGGAATCTAATCGAGGGGTTGGGGTGGGTTATATACAGAATAACAGGTCCCCGGGAGGGAGTTACAGACTGGAATCTAATCGAGGGGTTCGGGGTGGATTATACACAGAATAACAGATACCCGGGAGGGAGTTACAGACTGGAATCTAATCGAGGGGTTCGCCGTGGGTCATATACAGAATAACAGATACCCGGGAGGGAGTTACAGTCTGGAATCTAATCGAGGGGTTCAGGGTGGGTTATATACAGAATAACAGATACCCGGGAGGGAGTTACAGACTGGAATCAAATCGAGGGGTTCGGGGTGGGTTATATACAGAACAACAGATACCTGGGAAGGAGTTACAGACTGGAATCTAATCGAGGGATTCGGGGTGGGTTATATTTACAGAATAACAGATACCCGGGAGGGAGTTACAGACTGGAATCTACTGGAGGGGTTCGGGGTGGGTTATATACAGAATAACAGATACCCGGGAGGGAGTTACAGTCTGGAATCTAATCGAGGGGTTCGGGGTGGGTTATATTTACAGAATAACAGATACCCGGGAGGGAGTTACAGACTGGAATCTAATGGAGGGGTTCGGGGTGGGTTATATACAGAATAACAGATACCCGGGAGGGAGTCACAGACTGGAATCTAATCGAGGGGTTCGGGGTGGGTTATATACAGAATAACAGATACCCGGGAGGGAGTTACTGACTGAAATCTAATCGAAGGGTTCGGGTGGGTTCTCTACTGAATAACAGATACCCGGGAGGGAGTTACAGACTGGAATCTAATCGAGGGATTCGGGGTGGGTTATATACAGAATAACAGATACCCGGGAGGGAGTTACTGACTGGAATCTAGTCGAGGGGTTCGGGGTGGGTTATATAAAGAATAACAGATACCCGGGAGAGAGTTACAGACAGGAATCTAATCGAGGGGTTCAGGGTGGGTGAAATACAGAATAACAGATACCCGGGAGGGAGTTACAGACTGGAATCTAATCGAGGGGTTCGGGGTGGGTTATATACAGAATAACAGATACCCGGGAGGGAGTTACAGACTGGAATCTAATCGAAGGGTTCGGGGTGGGTATAGACAGAATAACAGATACCCGGGAGGGAGTTACAGACTGGAATCTAATCGAGGGGTTCGGGGTGGGTTATATACAGAATAACAGATCCCCGGGAGGGAGTTACAGACTGGAATCTAATCAAGGGGTTGGGGTGGATTATATACAGAATAACAGATACCCGGGATGGTGTTACAGACTGGAATCTAATCGAGGGGTTCGGGGTGGGTTATATACAGAATAACAGATACCCGGGAGGGAGTTACAGACTGGAATCTAGTCGAGGGATTCGGGCTGGGTTATATACAGAATAACAGATACCCGGGAGGGAGTTACAGACTGGAATCTAATCGAGGGGATCAGGGTGGGTTATATACAGAATAACAGATCCCCGGGAGGGAGTTACAGACTGGAATCTAATCGAGGGGTTCGGGGTGGGTTATATACAGAATAACAGATACCCGGGAGGGAGTTACAGACTGGAATCTAATCGAGGGGTTCGGGGTGGGTTATATACAGAATAACAGATACCTGGGAGGGAGTAACAGACTGGAATCTAATCGAGGGGTTCGGGGTGGGCTATATACAGAATAACAGATATCCGGGAGGGAGTTACCGACTGGAATCTAATCGAGGGGTTCGGGGTGGGTTTTATACAGAATAACAGATACCTGGGAGGGAGTAACAGACTGGAATCTAATCGAGGGGTTCAGGGTGGGTTATATACAGAAGAACAGATACCCGGGAGGGAGTTACAGACTGGAATCTAATCGAGGGGTTCGGCGTGGGTTATATACAGAATAACAGATACCCGGGAGGGAGTTACAGACTGTAATGTAATCGAGGGGTTCGGGGTGGGTTATATACAGAATAACAGATCCCCGGGAGGGAGTTACAGACTGGAATCTAATCGAGGGGTTGGGGTGGGTTATATACAGAATAACAGATACCCGGGAGGGAGTTAAAGACTGGAATCTAATCGAGGGGTTCGGGGTGGTTTATATACAGAATAACAGATACCCGGGAGGGAGTTACAGACTGGAATCTAATCGAGTGGTTCGGGGTGGGTTACATACAGAATAACAGATACCCGGGAGGGAGTTACAGACTGGAATCTAATCGAGGGGTTCGGGGTGGGTTATATACAGAATAACAGATACCTGGGAGGGAGTAACAGACTGGAATCTAATCGAGGGGTTCGGGGTGGGTCATATACTGAATAACAGATACCCGGGAGGGAGTTACAGTCTGGAATCTAATCGAGGGGATCAGGGTGGGTTATATACAGAATAACAGACACCCGGGAGGGAGTTACAGACTGGAATCTAATCGAGGGGTTCGGGGTGGGTTATATACAGAATAACAGATACCCGGGAGGGAGTTACAGACTGTAATGTAATCGAGGGGTTCGGGGTGGGTTATATACTGAATAACAGATACCCGGGAGGGAGTTACAGTCTGGAATCTAATCGAGGGGATCAGGGTGGGTTATATACAGAATAACAGACACCCGGGAGGGAGTTACAGACTGGAATCTAATCGAGGGGTTCGGGGTGGGTTATATACAGAATAACAGATACCCGGGAGGGAGTTACAGACTGTAATGTAATCGAGGGGTTCGGGGTGGGTTATATACAGAATAACAGATCCCCGGGAGGGAGTTACAGACTGGAATCTAATCGAGGGGTTGGGGTGGGTTACATACAGAATAACAGATATCCGGGAGGGAGTTACAGGCTGGAATCTAATCGAGGGGTTCGGGGTGGGTTACATACAAAATAACAGATACCCGGGAGGGAGTTACAGACTGGAATCTAATCGAGGGGTTCGGGGTGGGTTATATACAGAATAACAGATCCACGGGAGGGAGTTACAGACTGGAATCTAATCGAGGGGTTCGGGGTGGGTTATATACAGAATAACAGATACCCGGGAGTGAGTTACAGACTGGAATCTAATCGAGGGGTTCGGGGTGGGTTATATACAGAATAACAGATACCCGGGAGGGAGTTAAAGACTGGAATCTAATGGAGGGGTTCGGGGTGGGTTATATACAGAATAACAGATACCCGGGAGGGAGTTACAGACTGGAATCTAATCGAGGGGTTCGGGGTGGGTTACATACAGAATAACAGATACCCGGGAGGGAGTTACAGACTGGAATCTAATCGAGGGGTTCGGGGTGGGTTATATACAGAATAACAGATACCTGGGAGGGAGTAACAGACTGGAATCTAATCGAGGGGTTCGGGGTGGGTTATATACTGAATAACAGATACCCGGGAGTGAGTTACAGACTGGAATCTAATCGAGGCGTTCGGGTTGGGTTATATACAGAATAACAGACACCCGGGAGGGAGTTACAGACTGGAATCTAATCGAGGGTATCAGGGTGGGTTATATACAGAATAACGGACACCCGGGAGGGAGTTGCATACTGGAATCTAATCGAGGGGTTCGGGGTGGGTTATATACAGAATAACAGATACCCGGGAGGGAGTTACAGACTGGAATCTAATCGAGGGGTTCGGGGTGAGTTATATACAGAATAACAGATATCCGGGAGGGAGTTACAGACTGGAATCTAATCGAGAGGTTCGGGGTGGGTTATATACAGAACAACAGATACCCGGGAGGGAGTTACAGACTGGAATCTAATCGAAGGGTTCGGGGTGGGTATAGACAGAATAACAGATACCCGGGAGGGAGTTACAGACTGGAATCTAATCAAGGGGTTTGGGGTGGGTTATATACAGAATAACAGATACCCGGGAGGGAGTTACAGACTGGAATCTAATCGAGGGGTTCGGGGTGGGTTATATACAGAATAACAGATACCCGGGAGGGAGTTACAGACTGGGATCTAATCGAGGGGTTCGGGGTGGGTTATATACAGAATAACAGATACCCGGGAGGGAGTTACTGACTGAAATCTAATCGAGGGATTCGGGGTGGGTTATATACAGAATAACAGATACCCGGGAGGGAGTTACAGACTGGAATCTAGTCGAGGGGTTCGGGGTGGGTTATATAAAGAATAACAGATACCCGGGAGAGAGTTACAGACTGGAATCTAATCGAGGGGTTCAGGGTGGGTGAAATACAGAATAACAGATACCCGGGAGGGAGTTACAGACTGGAATCTAATCGAGGGGTTTGGGGTGGGTTATATACAGAATAACAGATACCCGGGAGAGAGTTACAGACTGGAATCTAATCGAAGGGTTCGGGGTGGGTATAGACAGAATAACAGATACCCGGGAGGGAGTTACAGACTGGAATCTAATCGAGGGGTTCGGGGTGGGTTATATACAGAATAACAGATCCCCGGGAGGGAGTTACAGACTGGAATCTAATCGAGGGGTTGGGGTGGATTATATACAGAATAACAGATACCCGGGATGGTGTTACAGACTGGAATCTAATCGAGGGGTTCGGGGTGGGTTATATACAGAATAACAGATACCCGGGAGGGAGTTACAGACTGGAATCTAGTCGAGGGATTCGGGCTGGGTTATATACAGAATAACAGATACCCGGGAGGGAGTTACAGACTGGAATCTAATCGAGGGGTTCGGGGTGGGTTATATACAGAATAACAGATACCCGGGAGGGAGTTACAGACTGTAATGTAATCGAGGGGTTCGGGGTGGGTTATATACAGAATAACAGATCCCTAGGAGGGAGTTACAGCCTGGAATCTAATCGAGGGGTTGGGGTGGGTTACATACAGAATAACAGATACCCGGGAGGGAGTTACAGACTGGAATCTAATCGAGGGGTTCGGGGTGGGTTATATACAGAATAACAGATACCTGGGAGGGAGTAACAGACTGGAATCTAATCGAGGGGATCAGGGTGGGTTATATACAGAATAACAGATCCCCGGGAGGGAGTTACAGACTGGAATCTAATCGAGGGGTTCGGGGTGGGTTATATACAGAATAACAGATACCCGGGAGGGAGTTACAGACTGGAATCTAATCGAGGGGTTCGGGGTGGGTTATATACAGAATAACAGATACCTGGGAGGGAGTAACAGACTGGAATCTAATCGAGGGGTTCGGGGTGGGCTATATACAGAATAACAGATACCCGGGAGGGAGTTACCGACTGGAATCTAATCGAGGGGTTCGGGGTGGGTTATATACAGAATAACAGATACCTGGGAGGGAGTAACAGACTGGATTCTAATCGAGGGGTTCGGCGTGGGTTATACACAGAATAACAGATACCCGGGAGGGAGTTACAGACTGTAATGTAATCGAGGGGTTCGGGGTGGGTTATATACAGAATAACAGATCCCCGGGAGGGAGTTACAGACTGGAATCTAATCGAGGGGTTCGGGGTGGGTTATATACAGAATAACAGATACCCGGGAGGGGGTTAAAGACTGGAATCTAATTGAGGGGTTCGGGGTGGTTTATATACAGAATAACAGATACCCGGGAGGGAGTTACAGACTGGAATCTAATCGAGGGGTTCGGGGTGGGTTACATACAGAATAACAGATACCCGGGAGGGAGTTACAGACTGGAATCTAATCGAGGGGTTCGGGGTGGGTTATATACAGAATAACAGATACCTGGGAGGGAGTAACAGACTGGAATCTAATCGAGGGGTTCGGGGTGGGTTTTCTACAGAATAACAGATCCACGGGAGGGAGTTACAGACTGGAATCTAATCGAGGGGTTCGGGGTGGGTTATACACAGAATAACAGATACCCGGGAGGGAGTTACAGACTGGAATCTAATCGAGGGGTTCGGGGTGGGTTATATACAGAATAACAGATACCCGGGAGGGAGTTAAAGACTGGAATCTAATGGAGGGGTTCGGGGTGGGTTATATACAGAATAACAGATACCCGGGAGGGGGTTAAAGACTGGAATCTAATTGAGGGGTTCGGGGTGGTTTATATACAGAATAACAGATACCCGGGAGGGAGTTACAGACTGGAATCTAATCGAGGGGTTCGGGGTGGGTTACATACAGAATAACAGATACCCGGGAGGGAGTTACAGACTGGAATCTAATCGAGGGGTTCGGGGTGGGTTATATACAGAATAACAGATACCCGGGAGGGAGTTACAGACTGGAATCTCATCGAGGGGTTCGGCGTGGGTTATATACAGAATAACAGATCCACGGGAGGGAGTTACAGACTGGAATCTAATCGAGGGGTTCGGGGTGGGTTATACACAGAATAACAGATACCCGGGAGGGAGTTACAGACTGGAATCTAATCGAGGGGTTCGGGGTGGGTTATATACAGAATAACAGATACCCGGGAGGGAGTTAAAGACTGGAATCTAATGGAGGGGTTCGGGGTGGGTTATATACAGAATAACAGATACCCGGGAGGGAGTTACAGACTGGAATCTAATCGAGGGGTTCGGGGTCGGTTACATACAGAATAACAGATACCCGGGAGGGAGTTACAGACTGGAATCTAATCGAGGGGTTCGGGGTGGGTTATATACAGAATAACAGATACCCGGGAGGGAGTTACAGACTGGAATCTAATCGAGGGGTTCGGGTTGGGTTATATACAGAATAACAGACACCCGGGAGGGAGTTACATACTGGAATCTAATCGAGGGGTTCGGGGTGGGTTATATACAGAATAACAGATACCCGGGAGGGAGTTACAGACTGGAATCTAATCGAGGGGTTCGGGGTGAGTTATATACAGAATAACAGATATCCGGGAGGGAGTTACAGACTGGAATCTAATCGAGAGGTTCGGGGTGGTTTATATACAGAATAACAGATATCCTGGAGGGAGTTACAGACTGGAATCTAATCGAAGGGTTCGGGGTGGGTATAGACAGAATAACAGATACCCGGGAGGGAGTTACAGACTGGAATCTAATCGAAGGGTTCGGGGTGGGTATAGACAGAATAACAGATACCCGGGAGGGAGTTACAGACTGGAATCTAATCAAGGGGTTTGGGGTGGGTTATATACAGAATAACAGATACCCGGGAGGGATTTACAGACTGGAATCTAATCGAGGGGTTGGGGTGGGTTACATACAGAATAACAGATATCCGGGAGGGAGTTACAGGCTGGAATCTAATCGAGGGGTTCGGGGTGGGTTATATACAGAATAACAGATACCCGGGAGGGAGTTGCTGACTGAAATCTAATCGAAGGGTTCGGGTGGGTTCTCTACTGAATAACAGATACCCGGGAGGGAGTTACAGACTGGAATCTAATCGAGGGATTCGGGGTGGGTTATATACAGAATAACAGATACCCGGGACGGAGTTACAGACTGGAATCTAGTCGAGGGGTTCGGGGTGGGTTATATAAAGAATAACAGATACCCGGGAGAGAGTTACAGACTGGAATCTAATCGAGGGGTTCAGGGTGGGTGAAATACAGAATAACAGATACCCGGGAGGGAGTTACAGACTGGAATCTAATCGAGGGGTTTGGGGTGGGTTATATACAGAATAACAGATACCCGGGAGAGAGTTACAGACTGGAATCTAATCGAAGGGTTCGGGGTGGGTATCGACAGAATAACAGAAACCCGGGAGGGAGTTACAGACTGGAATCTAATCGAGGGGTTCGGGGTGGGTTATATACAGAATAACAGATCCCCGGGAGGGAGTTACAGACTGGAATCTAATCGAGGGGTTGGGGTGGATTATATACAGAATAACAGATACCCGGGATGGTGTTACAGACTGGAATCTAATCGAGGGGTTCGGGGTGGGTTATATACAGAATAACAGATACCCGGGAGGGAGTTACAGACTGGAATCTAGTCGAGGGATTCGGGCTGGGTTATATACAGAATAACAGATACCCGGGAGGGAGTTACAGACTGGAATCTAATCGAGGGGTTCGGGGTGGGTTATATACAGAATAACAGATACCCGGGAGGGAGTTACAGACTGTAATGTAATCGAGGGGTTCGGGGTGGGTTATATACAGAATAACAGATCCCTAGGAGGGAGTTACAGCCTGGAATCTAATCGAGGGGTTGGGATGGGTTATATACAGAATAACAGATACCCGGGAGGGAGTTACAGACTGGAATCTAATTGAGGGGTTCGGGGTGGGTTATATACAGAATAACAGATCCCCGGGAGGGAGTTACAGACTGGAATCTAATCGAGGGGTTCGGGGTGGGTTATATACAGAATAACAGATACCCGGGAGGGAGTTACAGACTGGAATCTAATCGAGGGGTTCGGGGTGGGTTATATACTGAATAACAGATACCCGGGAGGGAGTTACAGTCTGGAATCTAATCGAGGGGATCAGGGTGGGTTATATACAGAATAACAGATACCCGGGAGGGAGTTACAGACTGGAATCTAATCGAGGGGTTCGGGGTGGGTTATATACATAATAACAGATACCTGGGAGGGAGTAACAGACTGGAATCTAATCGAGGGGTTCGGGGTGGGCTATATACAGAATAACAGATACCCGGGAGGGAGTAACAGACTGGAATCTAATCGAGGGGTTCGGGGTGGGCTATATACAGAATAACAGATACCCGGGAGGGAGTAACAGACTGGAATCTAAACGAGGGGTTCGGGGTGGGTTATATACAGAATAACAGATACCCGGGAGGGAGTTACAGACTGGAATCTAATCGAGGGGTTCGGGGTGGGTTATATACAGAATAACAGATACCTGGGAGGGAGTAACAGACTGGAATCTAATCGAGGGGTTCGGGGTGGGCTATATACAGAATAACAGATACCCGGGAGGGAGTTACCGACTGGAATCTAATCGAGGGGTTCGGGGTGGGTTATATGCAGAATAACAGATACCTGGGAGGGAGTAACAGACTGGAATCTAATCGAGGGGTTCAGGGTGGGTTATACACAGAAGAACAGATACCCGGGAGGGAGTTACAGACTGGAATCTAATCGAGGGGTTCGGCGTGGGTTATATACAGAATAACAGATACCCGGGAGGGAGTTACAGACTGTAATGTAATCGAGGGGTTCGGGGTGGGTTATATACAGAATAACAGATCCCCGGGAGGGAGTTACAGACTGGAATCTAATCGAGGGGTTCGGGGTGGGTTATATACAGAATAACAGATACCCGGGAGGGAGTTAAAGACTGGAATCTAATTGAGGGGTTCGGGGTGGTTTATATACAGAATAACAGATACCCGGGAGGGAGTTACAGACTGGAATCTAATCGAGGGGTTCGGGGTGGGTTACATACAGAATAACAGATACCCGGGAGGGAGTTACAGACTGGAATCTAATCGAGGGGTTCGGGGTGGGTTATATACAGAATAACAGATACCCAGTGGGGAGTTACAGACTGGAATCTAATCGAAGGGTTCGGGGTGGGTAGAGACAGAATAACAGATACCCGGGAGGGAGTTACAGACTGGAATCTAATCGAGGGGTTCGGGGTGGGTTATATACAGAATAACAGATACCCGGGAGGGTGTTACAGACTGGAATCTTATCAAGGGGTTCGTGGCGGGTTATATACAGAATAACAGATATCCGGGAGGGAGTTACAGACTGGAATCTAATCGAAGGGTTCGGGGTGGGTATAGACAGAATAACAGATACCCAGTGGGGAGTTACAGACTGGAATCTAATCGAAGGGTTCGGGGTGGGTAGAGACAGAATAACAGATACCGGGAGGGAGATACAGACTGGAATCTAATCAAGGGGTTTGGGGTGGGTTATATACAGAATAACAGATACCTGGGAGGGAGTTACAGACTGGAATCTTATCAACGGGTTCGTGGCGGGTTATATACAGAATAACAGATACCCGGGAGGGAGTTACAGACTGGAATCTAATCGAGGGGTTCGGGGTGGGTTATATACAGAATAACAGGTCCCCGGGAGGGAGTTACAGACTGGAATCTAATCGAGGGGTTCGGGGTGGGTTATATACAGAATAACAGATACCCGGGTGGGAGTTACAGACTGGAATCTAATCGAGGGGTTCGTGGCGGGTTATATACAGAATAACAGATACCCGGGAGGGAGTTAAAGACTGGAATCTAATGGAGGGGTTCGGGGTGGGTTATATACAGAATAACAGATACCCGGGAGGGAGTTACAGACTGGAATCTAATCGAGGGGTTCGGGGTGGGTTACATACAGAATAACAGATACCCGGGAGGGAGTTACAGACTGGAATCTAATCGAGGGGTTCGGGGTGGGTTATATACAGAATAACAGATACCTGGGAGGGAGTAACAGACTGGAATCTAATCGAGGGGTTCGGGGTGGGTTATATACTGAATAACAGATACCCGGGAGTGAGTTACAGACTGGAATCTAATCGAGGGGTTCGGGTTGGGTTATATACAGAATAACAGACACCCGGGAGGGAGTTACCGACTGGAATCTAATCGAGGGGATCAGGGTGGGTTATATACAGAATAACAGACACCCGGGAGGGAGTTACAAACTGGAATCTAATCGAGGGGTTCGGGGTGGGTTATATACAGAATAACAGATACCCGGGAGGGAGTTACAGACTGGAATCTAATCGAGGGGTTCGGGGTGAGTTATATACAGAATAACAGATATCCGGGAGGGAGTTACAGACTGGAATCTAATCGAAGGGTTCGGGGTGGGTATAGACAGAATAACAGATACCCAGTGGGGAGTTACAGACTGGAATCTAATCGAAGGGTTCGGGGTGGGTAGAGACAGAATAACAGATACCGGGAGGGAGATACAGACTGGAATCTAATCAAGGGGTTTGGGGTGGGTTATATACAGAATAACAGATACCTGGGAGGGAGTTACAGACTGGAATCTTATCAAGGGGTTCGTGGCGGGTTATATACAGAATAACAGATACCCGGGAGGGAGTTACAGACTGGAATCTAATCGAGGGGTTCGGGGTGGGTTATATACAGAATAACAGGTCCCCGGGAGGGAGTTACAGACTGGAATCTAATCGAGGGGTTCGGGGTGGATTATATACAGAATAACAGATACCCGGGAGGGAGTTAAAGACTGGAATCTAATCGAGGGGTTCGCCGTGGGTTATATACAGAATAACAGATACCCGGGAGGGAGTTACAGTCTGGAATCTAATCGAGGGGTTCAGGGTGGGTTATATACAGAATAACAGATACCCGGGAGGGAGTTATAGACTGGAATCAAATCGAGGGGTTCGGGGTGGGTTATATACAGAACAACAGATACCTGGGAAGGAGATACAGACTGGAATCTAATCGAGGGGTTCGGGGTGGGTTATATTTACAGAATAACAGATACCCGGGAGGGAGTTACAGACTGGAATCTACTGGAGGGGTTCGGGGTGGGTTATATACAGAATAACAGATACCCGGGAGGGAGTTACAGTCTGGAATCTAATCGAGGGGTTCGGGGTGGGTTATATTTACAGAATAACAGATACCCGGGAGGGAGTTACAGACTGGAATCTAATGGAGGGGTTCGGGGTGGGTTAAAAACAGAATAACAGATACCCGGGAGGGAGTCACAGACTGGAATCTAATCGAGGGGTTCGGGGTGGGTTATATACAGAATAACAGATACCCGGGAGGGAGTTACAGACTGGAATCTAATCGAAGGGTTCGGGGTGGGTATAGACAGAATAACAGATACCCGGGAGGGAGTTACAGACTGGAATCTAATCAAGGGGTTTGGGGTGGGTTATATACAGAATAACAGATACCCGGGAGGGAGTTACAGACTGGAATCTAATCGAGGGGTTCGGGGTGGGTTATATAAAGAATAACAGACACCCGGGAGGGAGTTACAGACTGGAATCTAATCGAGGGGTTTGGGTGGATTATATACAGAATAACAGATACCCGGGAGGGAGTTACAGACTGGAATCTAATCGAGGTGTTCGGGGTGGGTTATATACAGAATAACAGATACCCGGGAGGGAGTTACAGACTGGAATCTAATCGAAGGGTTCGGGGTGGGTATAGACAGAATAACAGATACCCGGGAGGGAGTTACAGACTGGAATCTAATCAAGGGGTTTGGGGTGGGTTATATACAGAATAACAGATACCCGGGAGGGAGTTACAGACTGGAATCTAATCGAGGGGTTCGGGGTGGGTTATATAAAGAATAACAGACACCCGGGAGGGAGTTACAGACTGGAATCTAATCGAGGGGTTTGGGTGGATTATATACAGAATAACAGATACCCGGGAGGGAGTTACAGACTGGAATCTAATCGAGGTGTTCGGGGTGGGTTATATACAGAATAACAGATACCCGGGAGGGAGTTACAGACTGGAATCTAATCGAAGGGTTCGGGGTGGGTATTGACAGAATAACAGATACCCGGGAGGGAGTTACAGACTGGAATCTAATCGAGGGGTTCGGGGTGGGTTATATACAGAATAACAGATACCCAGTGGGGAGTTACAGACTGGAATCTAATCGAAGGGTTCGGGGTGGGTAGAGACAGAATAACAGATACCCGGGAGGGAGTTACAGACTGGAATCTAATCGAGGGGTTCGGGGTGGGTTATATACAGAATAACAGATACCCGGGAGGGTGTTACAGACTGGAATCTTATCAAGGGGTTCGTGGCGGGTTATATACAGAATAACAGATATCCGGGAGGGAGTTACAGACTGGAATCTAATCGAAGGGTTCGGGGTGGGTATAGACAGAATAACAGATACCCAGTGGGGAGTTACAGACTGGAATCTAATCGAAGGGTTCGGGGTGGGTAGAGACAGAATAACAGATACCGGGAGGGAGATACAGACTGGAATCTAATCAAGGGGTTTGGGGTGGGTTATATACAGAATAACAGATACCTGGGAGGGAGTTACAGACTGGAATCTTATCAAGGGGTTCGTGGCGGGTTATATACAGAATAACAGATACCCGGGAGGGAGTTACAGACTGGAATCTAATCGAGGGGTTCGGGGTGGGTTATATACAGAATAACAGGTCCCCGGGAGGGAGTTACAGACTGGAATCTAATCGAGGGGTTCGGGGTGGGTTATATACAGAATAACAGATACCCGGGTGGGAGTTACAGACTGGAATCTAATCGAGGGGTTCGTGGCGGGTTATATACAGAATAACAGATACCCGGGAGGGAGTTAAAGACTGGAATCTAATGGAGGGGTTCGGGGTGGGTTATATACAGAATAACAGATACCCGGGAGGGAGTTACAGACTGGAATCTAATCGAGGGGTTCGGGGTGGGTTACATACAGAATAACAGATACCCGGGAGGGAGTTACAGACTGGAATCTAATCGAGGGGTTCGGGGTGGGTTATATACAGAATAACAGATACCTGGGAGGGAGTAACAGACTGGAATCTAATCGAGGGGTTCGGGGTGGGTTATATACTGAATAACAGATACCCGGGAGTGAGTTACAGACTGGAATCTAATCGAGGGGTTCGGGTTGGGTTATATACAGAATAACAGACACCCGGGAGGGAGTTACCGACTGGAATCTAATCGAGGGGATCAGGGTGGGTTATATACAGAATAACAGACACCCGGGAGGGAGTTACAAACTGGAATCTAATCGAGGGGTTCGGGGTGGGTTATATACAGAATAACAGATACCCGGGAGGGAGTTACAGACTGGAATCTAATCGAGGGGTTCGGGGTGAGTTATATACAGAATAACAGATATCCGGGAGGGAGTTACAGACTGGAATCTAATCGAAGGGTTCGGGGTGGGTATAGACAGAATAACAGATACCCAGTGGGGAGTTACAGACTGGAATCTAATCGAAGGGTTCGGGGTGGGTAGAGACAGAATAACAGATACCGGGAGGGAGATACAGACTGGAATCTAATCAAGGGGTTTGGGGTGGGTTATATACAGAATAACAGATACCTGGGAGGGAGTTACAGACTGGAATCTTATCAAGGGGTTCGTGGCGGGTTATATACAGAATAACAGATACCCGGGAGGGAGTTACAGACTGGAATCTAATCGAGGGGTTCGGGGTGGGTTATATACAGAATAACAGGTCCCCGGGAGGGAGTTACAGACTGGAATCTAATCGAGGGGTTCGGGGTGGATTATATACAGAATAACAGATACCCGGGAGGGAGTTAAAGACTGGAATCTAATCGAGGGGTTCGCCGTGGGTTATATACAGAATAACAGATACCCGGGAGGGAGTTACAGTCTGGAATCTAATCGAGGGGTTCAGGGTGGGTTATATACAGAATAACAGATACCCGGGAGGGAGTTATAGACTGGAATCAAATCGAGGGGTTCGGGGTGGGTTATATACAGAACAACAGATACCTGGGAAGGAGATACAGACTGGAATCTAATCGAGGGGTTCGGGGTGGGTTATATTTACAGAATAACAGATACCCGGGAGGGAGTTACAGACTGGAATCTACTGGAGGGGTTCGGGGTGGGTTATATACAGAATAACAGATACCCGGGAGGGAGTTACAGTCTGGAATCTAATCGAGGGGTTCGGGGTGGGTTATATTTACAGAATAACAGATACCCGGGAGGGAGTTACAGACTGGAATCTAATGGAGGGGTTCGGGGTGGGTTAAAAACAGAATAACAGATACCCGGGAGGGAGTCACAGACTGGAATCTAATCGAGGGGTTCGGGGTGGGTTATATACAGAATAACAGATACCCGGGAGGGAGTTACAGACTGGAATCTAATCGAAGGGTTCGGGGTGGGTATAGACAGAATAACAGATACCCGGGAGGGAGTTACAGACTGGAATCTAATCAAGGGGTTTGGGGTGGGTTATATACAGAATAACAGATACCCGGGAGGGAGTTACAGACTGGAATCTAATCGAGGGGTTCGGGGTGGGTTATATAAAGAATAACAGACACCCGGGAGGGAGTTACAGACTGGAATCTAATCGAGGGGTTTGGGTGGATTATATACAGAATAACAGATACCCGGGAGGGAGTTACAGACTGGAATCTAATCGAGGTGTTCGGGGTGGGTTATATACAGAATAACAGATACCCGGGAGGGAGTTACAGACTGGAATCTAATCGAGGGGTTCGGGGTGGGTTATATACAGAATAACAGATACCCAGTGGGGAGTTACAGACTGGAATCTAATCGAAGGGTTCGGGGTGGGTAGAGACAGAATAACAGATACCCGGGAGGGAGTTACAGACTGGAATCTAATCGAGGGGTTCGGGGTGGGTTATATACAGAATAACAGATACCCGGGAGGGTGTTACAGACTGGAATCTAATCAAGGGGTTCGGGGTGGGTTATATACAGAATAACAGATACCCGGGAGGGAGTTACAGACTGGAATCTAATCGAGGGGTTCGGGGTGAGTTATATACAGAATAACAGATATCCGGGAGGGAGTTACAGACTGGAATCTAATCGAGAGGTTCGGGGTGGGTTATATACAGAACAACAGATACCCGGGAGGGAGTTACAGGCTGGAATCTAATCGAAGGGTTCGGGGTGGGTATAGACAGAATAACAGATACCCGGGAGGGAGTTACAGACTGGAATCTAATCGAGGGGATCAGGGTGGGTTATATACAGAATAACAGACACCCGGGAGGGAGTTACAGACTGGAATCTAATCGAGGGGTTCGGGGTGGGTTATATACAGAATAACAGATACCCGGGAGGGAGTTACAGACTGGAATCTAATCGAGGGGTTCGGGGTCGGTTATTTACAGAATAACAGATGCCTGGGAGGGAGTTACAGACTGGAATCTAATCGAGGGGTTCGGGGTGGGTTATATACAGAATAACAGATACCTGGGAGGGAGTAACAGACTGGAATCTAATCGAGGGGTTGGGGTGGATTATATACAGAATAACAGATACCCGGGAGGGAGTTACAGACTGGAATCTAATCGAGGTGTTCGGGGTGGGTTATATACAGAATAACAGATACCCGGGAGGGAGTTACAGACTGGGATCTAATCGAGGGGTTCGGGGTGGGTTATATACAGAATAACAGATACCCGGGCGGGAGTTACAGACTGGAATCCAATCGAAGGGTTCGGGGTGGGTATTGACAGAATAACAGATACCCGGGAGGGAGTTACAGACTGGAATCTAATCGAGGGGTTCGGGGTGGGTTATATACAGAATAACAGATACCCAGTGGGGAGTTACAGACTGGAATCTAATCGAAGAGTTCGGGGTGGGTAGAGACAGAATAACAGATACCCGGGAGGGAGATACAGACTGGAATCTAATCAAGGGGTTTGGGGTGGGTTATATACAGAATAACAGATACCCGGGAGGGAGTTACAGACTGGAATCAAATCAAGGGGTTCGTGGCGGGTTATATACAGAATAACAGATACCCGGGAGGGAGTTACAGACTGGAATCTAATCGAGGGGTTCGGGGTGGGTTATATACAGAATAACAGATACCCGGGAGGGAGTTACAGACTGGAATCTAATCGAGGGGTTCAGGGTGGGTTATATACAGAATAACAGATACCCGGGAGGGAGTTACAGACTGGAATCAAATCGAGGGGTTCGGGGTGGGTTATATACAGAACAACAGATACCCGGGAGGGAGTTACAGACTGGAATCTACTGGAGGGGTTCGGGGTGGGTTATATTTACAGAATAACAGATACCCGGGAGGGAGTTACAGACTGGAATCTACTGGAGGGGTTCGGGGTGGGTTATATACAGAATAACAGATACCCGGGAGGGAGTTGCAGTCTGGAATCTAATCGAGGGGTTCGGGGTGGGTTATATTTACAGAATAACAGATACCCGGGAGGGAGTTACAGACTGGAATCTAATGGAGGGGTTCGGGGTGGGTTATATACAGAATAACAGATACCCGGGAGGGAGTCACAGACTGGAATCTAATCGAGGGGTTCGGGGTGGGTTATATACAGAATAACAGATACCCGGGAGGGAGTTACTGACTGAAATCTAATCGAAGGGTTCGGGTGGGTTCTCTACTGAATAACAGATACCCGGGAGGGAGTTACAGACTGGAATCTAGTCGAGGGGTTCGGGGTGGGTTATATAAAGAATAGCAGATACCCGGGAGAGAGTTACAGACTGGAATCTAATCGAGGGGTTCAGGGTGGGTGAAATACAGAATAACAGATACCCGGGAGGGAGTTACAGACTGGAATCTAATCGAGGGGTTCGGGGTGGGTTATATACAGAATAACAGATACCCGGGAGGGAGTTACAAACTGGAATCTAATCGAAGGGTTCGGGGTGGGTATAGACAGAATAACAGATACCCGGGAGGGAGTTACAGACTGGAATCTAATCGAGGGGTTCGGGGTGGGTTATATACAGAATAACAGATCCCCGGGAGGGAGTTACAGACTGGAATCTAATCGAGGGGTTGGGGTGGATTATATTCAGAATAACAGATACCCGGGATGGTGTTACAGACTGGAATCTAATCGAGGGGTTCGGGGTGGGTTATATACAGAATAACAGATACCCGGGAGGGAGTTACAGACTGGAATCTAGTCGAGGGATTCGGGCTGGGTTATATACAGAATAACAGATACCCGGGAGGGAGTTACAGACTGGAATCTAATCGAGGGGTTCGGGGTGGGTTATATACAGAATAACAGATACCCGGGAGGGAGTTACAGACTGTAATGTAATCGAGGGGTTCGGGGTGGGTTATATACAGAATAACAGATCCCTAGGAGGGAGTTACAGCCTGGAATCTAATCGAGGGGTTGGGGTGGGTTACATACAGAATAACAGATACCCGGGAGGGAGTTACAGGCTGGAATCTAATCGAGGGGTTCGGCGTGGGTTCCATACAAAATTACAGATCCCCGGGAGGGAGTTACAGACTGGAATCTAATCGAGGGGATCAGGGTGTGTTATATACAGAATAACAGATCCCCGGGAGGGAGTTACAGACTGGAATCTAATCGAGGGGTTCGGGGTGGGTTATATACAGAATAACAGATACCCGGGAGGGAGTTACAGACTGAAATCTAATCGAGGGGTTCGGGGTGGGTTATATACAGAATAACAGATACCCGGGAGGGAGTAACAGACTGGAATCTAATCGAGGGGTTCGGGGTGGGCTATATACAGAATAACAGATACCCGGGAGGGAGTTACCGACTGGAATCTAATCGAGGGGTTCGGGGTGGGTTATATACAGAATAACAGATACCTGGGAGGGAGTAACAGACTGGAATCTAATCGAGGGGTTCAGGGTGGGTTATATACAGAAGAACAGATACCCGGGAGGGAGTTACAGACTGGAATCTAATCGAGGGGTTCGGCGTGGGTTATATACAGAATAACAGATACCCGGGAGGGAGTTACAGACTGTAATGTAATCGAGGGGTTCGGGGTGGGTTATATACAGAATAACAGATCCCCGGGAGGGAGTTACAGACTGGAATCTAATCGAGGGGTTCGGGGTGGGTTATATACAGAATAACAGATACCCGGGAGGGAGTTACAGACTGGAATCTAATCGAGGGGTTCGGGGTGGGTTATATACAGAATAACAGATACCTGGGAGGGAGTAACAGACTGGAATCTAATCGAGGGGTTCGGGGTGGGCTATATACAGAATAACAGATACCCGGGAGGGAGTAACAGACTGGAATCTAATCGAGGGGTTCGGGGTGGGCTATATACAGAATAACAGATACCCGGGAGGGAGTAACAGACTGGAATCTAATCGAGGGGTTCGGGGTGGGTTATATACAGAATAACAGATACCCGGGAGGGAGTTACAGACTGGAATCTAATCGAGGGGTTCGGGGTGGGTTATATACAGAATAACAGATACCTGGGAGGGAGTAACAGACTGGAATCTAATCGAGGGGTTCGGGGTGGGCTTTCTACAGAATAACAGATACCCGGGAGGGAGTTACCGACTGGAATCTAATCGAGGGGTTCGGGGTGGGTTATATGCAGAATAACAGATACCTGGGAGGGAGTAACAGACTGGAATCTAATCGAGGGGTTCAGGGTGGGTTATACACAGAAGAACAGATACCCGGGAGGGAGTTACAGACTGGAATCTAATCGAGGGGTTCGGCGTGGGTTATATACAGAATAACAGATACCCGGGAGGGAGTTACAGACTGTAATGTAATCGAGGGGTTCGGGGTGGGTTATATACAGAATAACAGATCCCCGGGAGGGAGTTACAGACTGGAATCTAATCGAGGGGTTCGGGGTGGGTTATATACAGAATAACAGATACCCGGGAGGGAGTTAAAGACTGGAATCTAATTGAGGGGTTCGGGGTGGTTTATATACAGAATAACAGATACCCGGGAGGGAGTTACAGACTGGAATCTAATCGAGGGGTTCGGGGTGGGTTACATACAGAATAACAGATACCCGGGAGGGAGTTACAGACTGGAATCTAATCGAGGGGTTCGGGGTGGGTTATATACAGAATAACAGATACCTGGGAGGGAGTAACAGACTGGAATCTAATCGAGGGGTTCGGGGTGGGTTATATACTGAATAACAGATACCCGGGAGGGAGTTACAGTCTGGAATCTAATCGAGGGGATCAGGGTGGGTTATATACTGAATAACAGACACCCGGGAGGGAGTTACAGACTGGAATCTAATCGAGGGGTTCGGGGTGGGTTATATACAGAATAACAGATACCCGGGAGGGAGTTACAGACTGTAATGTAATCGAGGGGTTCGGGGTGGGTTATATACAGAATAACAGATCCCCGGGAGGGAGTTACAGACTGGAATCTAATCGAGGGGTTGGGGTGGGTTACATACAGAATAACAGATATCCGGGAGGGAGTTACAGGCTGGAATCTAATCGAGGGGTTCGGGGTGGGTTACATACAAAATAACAGATACCCGGGAGGGAGTTACAGACTGGAATCTAATCGAGGGGTTCGGGGTGGGTTATATACAGAATAACAGATCCACGGGAGGGAGTTACAGACTGGAATCTAATCGAGGGGTTCGGGGTGGGTTATATACAGAATAACAGATACCCGGGTGGGAGTTACAGACTGGAATCTAATCGAGGGGTTCGGGGTGGGTTATATACAGAATAACAGATACCCGGGAGGGAGTTAAAGACTGGAATCTAATGGAGGGGTTCGGGGTGGGTTATATACAGAATAACAGATACCCGGGAGGGAGTTACAGACTGGAATCTAATCGAGGGGTTCGGGTTGGGTTATATACAGAATAACAGACACCCGGGAGGGAGTTACAGACTGGAATCTAATCGAGGGGATCAGGGTGGGTTATATACAGAATAACAGACACCCGGGAGGGAGTTACATACTGGAATCTAATCGAGGGGTTCGGGGTGGGTTATATACAGAATCACAGATACCCGGGAGGGAGTTACAGACTGGAATCTAATCGAGGGGTTCGGGGTGAGTTATATACAGAATAACAGATATCCGGGAGGGAGTTACAGACTGGAATCTAATCGAGAGGTTCGGGGTGGGTTATATACAGAATAACAGATATCCGGGAGGGAGTTACAGACTGGAATCTAATCGAAGGGTTCGGGGTGGGTATAGACAGAATAACAGATACCCAGTGGGGAGTTACAGACTGGAATCTAATCGAAGGGTTCGGGGTGGGTAGAGACAGAATAACAGATACCGGGAGGGAGATACAGACTGGAATCTAATCAAGGGGTTTGGGGTGGGTTATATACAGAATAACAGATACCTGGGAGGGAGTTACAGACTGGAATCTAATCAAGGGGTTCGTGGCGGGTTATATACAGAATAACAGATACCCGGGAGGGAGTTACAGACTGGAATCTAATCGAGGGGTTCGGGGTGGGTTATATACAGAATAACAGGTCCCCGGGAGGGAGTTACAGACTGGAATCTAATCGAGGGGTTCGGGGTGGATTATATACAGAATAACAGATACCCGGGAGGGAGTTACAGACTGGAATCTAATCGAGGGGTTCGCCGTGGGTTATATACAGAATAACAGATACCCGGGAGGGAGTTACAGTCTGGAATCTAATCGAGGGGTTCAGGGTGGGTTATATACAGAATAACAGATACCCGGGAGGGAGTTATAGACTGGAATCAAATCGAGGGGTTCGGGGTGGGTTATATACAGAACAACAGATACCTGGGAAGGAGATACAGACTGGAATCTAATCGAGGGGTTCGGGGTGGGTTATATTTACAGAATAACAGATACCCGGGAGGGAGTTACAGACTGGAATCTACTGGAGGGGTTCGGGGTGGGTTATATACAGAATAACAGATACCCGGGAGGGAGTTACAGTCTGGAATCTAATCGAGGGGTTCGGGGTGGGTTATATTTACAGAATAACAGATACCCGGGAGGGAGTTACAGACTGGAATCTAATGGAGGGGTTCGGGGTGGGTTAAAAACAGAATAACAGATACCCGGGAGGGAGTCACAGACTGGAATCTAATCGAGGGGTTCGGGGTGGGTTATATACAGAATAACAGATACCCGGGAGGGAGTTACTGACTGAAATCTAATCGAAGGGTTCGGGTGGGTTCTCTACTGAATAACAGATACCCGGGAGGGAGTTACAGACTGGAATCTAATCGAGGGATTCGGGGTGGGTTACATACAGAATAACAGATACCCGGGAGGGAGTTACAGACTGGAATCTAATCGAAGGGTTCGGGGTGGGTATAGACAGAATAACAGATACCCGGGAGGGAGTTACAGACTGGAATCTAATCAAGGGGTTTGGGGTGGGTTATATACAGAATAACAGATACCCGGGAGGGAGTTACAGACTGGAATCTAATCGAGGGGTTCGGGGTGGGTTATATAAAGAATAACAGACACCCGGGAGGGAGTTACAGACTGGAATCTAATCGAGGGGTTTGGGTGGATTATATACAGAACAACAGATACCCGGGAGGGAGTTACAGACTGGAATCTAATCGAGGTGTTCGGGGTGGGTTATATTCAGAATAACAGATACCCGGGAGGGAGTTACAGACTGGAATCTAATCGAAGGGTTCGGGGTGGGTATTGACAGAATAACAGATACCCGGGAGGGAGTTACAGACTGGAATCTAATCGAGGGGTTCGGGGTGGGTTATATACAGAATAACAGATACCCAGTGGGGAGTTACAGACTGGAATCTAATCGAAGGGTTCGGGGTGGGTAGAGACAGAATAACAGATACCCGGGAGGGAGTTACAGACTGGAATCTAATCGAGGGGTTCGGGGTGGGTTATATACAGAATAACAGATACCCGGGAGGGTGTTACAGACTGGAATCTAATCAAGGGGTTCGGGGTGGGTTATATACAGAATAACAGATACCCGGGAGGGAGTTACAGACTGGAATCTAATCGAGGGGTTCGGGGTGAGTTATATACAGAATAACAGATATCCGGGAGGGAGTTACAGACTGGAATCTAATCGAGAGGTTCGGGGTGGGTTATATACAGAACAACAGATACCCGGGAGGGAGTTACAGGCTGGAATCTAATCGAAGGGTTCGGGGTGGGTATAGACAGAATAACAGATACCCGGGAGGGAGTTACAGACTGGAATCTAATCGAGGGGATCAGGGTGGGTTATATACAGAATAACAGACACCCGGGAGGGAGTTGCAGACTGGAATCTAATCGAGGGGTTCGGGGTGGGTTATATACAGAATAACAGATACCCGGGAGGGAGTTACAGACTGGAATCTAATCGAGGGGTTCGGGGTCGGTTATTTACAGAATAACAGATGCCTGGGAGGGAGTTACAGACTGGAATCTAATCGAGGGGTTGGGGTGGATTATATACAGAATAACAGATACCCGGGAGGGAGTTACAGACTGGAATCTAATCGAGGTGTTCGGGGTGGGTTATATACAGAATAACAGATACCCGGGAGGGAGTTACAGACTGGGATCTAATCGAGGGGTTCGGGGTGGGTTATATACAGAATAACAGATACCCGGGCGGGAGTTACAGACTGGAATCCAATCGAAGGGTTCGGGGTGGGTATTGACAGAATAACAGATACCCGGGAGGGAGTTACAGACTGGAATCTAATCGAGGGGTTCGGGGTGGGTTATATACAGAATAACAGATACCCAGTGGGGAGTTACAGACTGGAATCTAATCGAAGAGTTCGGGGTGGGTAGAGACAGAATAACAGATACCCGGGAGGGAGATACAGACTGGAATCTAATCAAGGGGTTTGGGGTGGGTTATATACAGAATAACAGATACCCGGGAGGGAGTTACAGGCTGGAATCTAATCAAGGGGTTCGTGGCGGGTTATATACAGAATAACAGATACCCGGGAGGGAGTTACAGACTGGAATCTAATCGAGGGGTTCGGGGTGGGTTATATACAGAATAACAGGTCCCCGGGAGGGAGTTACAGACTGGAATCTAATCGAGGGGTTCGGGGTGGATTATATACAGAATAACAGATACCCGGGAGGGAGTTACAGACTGGAATCTAATCGAGGGGTTCGCCGTGGGTTATATACAGAATAACAGATACCCGGGAGGGAGTTACAGTCTGGAATCTAATCGAGGGGTTCAGGGTGGGTTATATACAGAATAACAGATACCCGGGAGGGAGTTACAGACTGGAATCAAATCGAGGGGTTCGGGGTGGGTTATATACAGAACAACAGATACCCGGGAGGGAGTTACAGACTGGAATCTACTGGAGGGGTTCGGGGTGGGTTATATTTACAGAATAACAGATACCCGGGAGGGAGTTACAGACTGGAATCTACTGGAGGGGTTCGGGGTGGGTTATATACAGAATAACAGATACCCGGGAGGGAGTTGCAGTCTGGAATCTAATCGAGGGGTTCGGGGTGGGTTATATTTACAGAATAACAGATACCCGGGAGGGAGTTACAGACTGGAATCTAATGGAGGGGTTCGGGGTGGGTTATATACAGAATAACAGATACCCGGGAGGGAGTCACAGACTGGAATCTAATCGAGGGGTTCGGGGTGGGTTATATACAGAATAACAGATACCCGGGAGGGAGTTACTGACTGAAATCTAATCGAAGGGTTCGGGTGGGTTCTCTACTGAATAACAGATACCCGGGAGGGAGTTACAGACTGGAATCTAGTCGAGGGGTTCGGGGTGGGTTATATAAAGAATAGCAGATACCCGGGAGAGAGTTACAGACTGGAATCTAATCGAGGGGTTCAGGGTGGGTGAAATACAGAATAACAGATACCCGGGAGGGAGTTACAGACTGGAATCTAATCGAGGGGTTCGGGGTGGGTTATATACAGAATAACAGATACCCGGGAGGGAGTTACAAACTGGAATCTAATCGAAGGGTTCGGGGTGGGTATAGACAGAATAACAGATACCCGGGAGGGAGTTACAGACTGGAATCTAATCGAGGGGTTCGGGGTGGGTTATATACAGAATAACAGATCCCCGGGAGGGAGTTACAGACTGGAATCTAATCGAGGGGTTGGGGTGGATTATATTCAGAATAACAGATACCCGGGATGGTGTTACAGACTGGAATCTAATCGAGGGGTTCGGGGTGGGTTATATACAGAATAACAGATACCCGGGAGGGAGTTACAGACTGGAATCTAGTCGAGGGATTCGGGCTGGGTTATATACAGAATAACAGATACCCGGGAGGGAGTTACAGACTGGAATCTAATCGAGGGGTTCGGGGTGGGTTATATACAGAATAACAGATACCTGGGAGGGAGTTACAGACTGGAATCTAATCGAGGGGTTCGGGGTGGGTTATATACAGAATAACAGATACCCGGGAGGGAGTTACAGACTGGAATCTAATCGAGGGGTTCGGGGTGGGTTATATACAGAATAACAGATACCCGGGAGTGAGTTACAGACTGTAATGTAATCGAGGGGTTCGGGGTGGGTTATATACAGAATAACAGATCCCTAGGAGGGAGTTACAGCCTGGAATCTAATCGAGGGGTTGGGGTGGGTTACATACAGAATAACAGATACCCGGGAGGGAGTTACAGGCTGGAATCTAATCGAGGGGTTCGGCGTGGGTTCCATACAAAATTACAGATCCCCGGGAGGGAGTTACAGACTGGAATCTAATCGAGGGGTTCAGGGTGGGTTATATACAGAAGAACAGATACCCGGGAGGGAGTTACAGACTGGAATCTAATCGAGGGGTTCGGCGTGGGTTATATACAGAATAACAGATACCCGGGAGGGAGTTACAGACTGTAATGTAATCGAGGGGTTCGGGGTGGGTTATATACAGAATAACAGATCCCCGGGAGGGAGTTACAGACTGGAATCTAATCGAGGGGTTGGGGTGGGTTACATACAGAATAACAGATATCCGGGAGGGAGTTACAGGCTGGAATCTAATCGAGGGGTTCGGGGTGGGTTACATACAAAATAACAGATACCCGGGAGAGAGTTACAGACTGGAATCTAATCGAGGGGTTCGGGGTGGGTTATATACAGAATAACAGATCCACGGGAGGGAGTTACAGACTGGAATCTAATCGAGGGGTTCGGGGTGGGTTATATACAGAATAACAGATACCCGGGAGGGAGTTAAAGACTGGAATCTAATTGTGGGGTTCGGGGTGGTTTATATACAGAATAACAGATACCCGGGAGGGAGTTACAGACTGGAATCTAATCGAGGGGTTCGGGGTGGGTTACATACAGAATAACAGATACCCGGGAGGGAGTTACAGACTGGAATCTAATCGAGGGGTTCGGGGTGGGTTATATACAGAATAACAGATACCTGGGAGGGAGTAACAGACTGGAATCTAATCGAGGGGTTCGGGGTGGGTTATATACTGAATAACAGATACCCGGGAGGGAGTTACAGTCTGGAATCTAATCGAGGGGATCAGGGTGGGTTATATACAGAATAACAGACACCCGGGAGGGAGTTACAGACTGGAATCTAATCGAGGGGTTCGGGGTGGGTTATATACAGAATAACAGATACCCGGGAGGGAGTTACAGACTGTAATGTAATCGAGGGGTTCGGGGTGGGTTATATACAGAATAACAGATCCCCGGGAGGGAGTTACAGACTGGAATCTAATCGAGGGGTTGGGGTGGGTTACATACAGAATAACAGATATCCGGGAGGGAGTTACAGGCTGGAATCTAATCGAGGGGTTCGGGGTGGGTTACATACAAAATAACAGATACCCGGGAGGGAGTTACAGACTGGAATCTAATCGAGGGGTTCGGGGTGGGTTATATACAGAATAACAGATCCACGGGAGGGAGTTACAGACTGGAATCTAATCGAGGGGTTCGGGGTGGGTTATATACAGAATAACAGATACCCGGGAGGGAGTTAAAGATTGGAATCTAATTGAGGGGTTCGGGGTGGTTTATATACAGAATAACAGATACCCGGGAGGGAGTTACAGACTGGAATCTAATCGAGGGGTTCGGGGTGGGTTATATACAGAATAACAGATCCACGGGAGGGAGTTACAGACTGGAATCTAATCGAGGGGTTCGGGGTGGGTTATATACAGAATAACAGATACCCGGGAGGGAGTTAAAGACTGGAATCTAATTGAGGGGTTCGGGGTGGTTTATATACAGAATAACAGATACCCGGGAGGGAGTTACAGACTGGAATCTAATCGAGGGGTTCGGGGTGGGTTATATACAGAATAACAGATCCACGGGAGGGAGTTACAGACTGGAATCTAATCGAGGGGTTCGGGGTGGGTTATATACAGAATAACAGATACCCGGGAGGGAGTTAAAGACTGGAATCTAATTGAGGGGTTCGGGGTGGTTTATATACAGAATAACAGATACCCGGGAGGGAGTTACAGACTGGAATCTAATCGAGGGGTTCGGGGTGGGTTACATACAGAATAACAGATACCCGGGAGGGAGCTACAGACTGGAATCTAGTCGAGGGGTTCGGGGTGGGTTATATACAGAATAACAGATACCTGGGAGGGAGTAACAGACTGGAATCTAATCGAGGGGTTCGGGGTGGGTTATATACTGAATAACAGATACCCGGGAGGGAGTTACAGTCTGGAATCTAATCGAGGGGATCAGGGTGGGTTATATACAGAATAACAGACACCCGGGAGGGAGTTACAGACTGGAATCTAATCGAGGGGTTCGGGGTGGGTTATATACAGAATAACAGATACCCGGGAGGGAGTTACAGACTGTAATGTAATCGAGGGGTTCGGGGTGGGTTATATACAGAATAACATATCCCCGGGAGGGAGTTACAGACTGGAATCTAATCGAGGGGTTTTGGGTGGGTTACATACAGAATAACAGATATCCGGGAGGGAGTTACAGGCTGGAATCTAATCGAGGGGTTCGGGGTGGGTTACATACAAAATAACAGATACCCGGGAGGGAGTTACAGACTGGAATCTAATCGAGGGGTTCGGGGTGGGTTATATACAGAATAACAGATCCACGGGAGGGAGTTACAGACTGGAATCTAATCGAGGGGTTCGGGGTGGGTTATATACAGAATAACAGATACCCGGGAGGGAGTTAAAGACTGGAATCTAATCGAGGGGTTCGGGGTGGGTTATATACAGAATAACAGATACCCGGGAGGGAGTTACAGACTGGAATCTAATCGAGGGGTTCGGGGTGGGTTACATACAGAATAACAGATACCCGGGAGGGAGTTACAGACTGGAATCTAATCGAGGGGTTCGGGGTGGGTTATATACAGAATAACAGATACCTGGGAGGGAGTAACAGACTGGAATCTAATCGAGGGGTTCGGGGTGGGTGATATACTGAATAACAGATACCCGGGAGTGAGTTACAGACTGGAATCTAATCGAGGGGTTCGGGTTGGGTTATATACAGAATAACAGACACCCGGGAGGGAGTTACAGACTGGAATCTAATCGAGGGGATCAGTGTGGGTTATATACAGAATAACAGACACCCGGGAGGGAGTTACATACTGGAATCTAATCGAGGGATTCGGGGTGGGTTATATACAGAATAACAGATACCCGGGAGGGAGTTACAGACTGGAATCTAATCGAGGGGTTCGGGGTGAGTTATATACAGAATAACAGATACCCGGGAGGGAGTTACAGACTGGAATCTAATCGAGAGGTTCGGGGTGGGTTATATTCAGAATAACAGATACCCGGGAGGGAGTTACAGACTGGAATCTAATCAAGGGGTTTGGGGTGGGTTATATACAGAATAACAAATGCCTGGGAGGGAGTTACAGACTGGAATCTAATCGAGGGGTTCAGGGTGGGTGAAATACAGAATAACAGATACCCGGGAGGGAGTTACAGACTGGAATCTAATCGAGGGGTTCGGGGTGGATTATATACAGAATAACAGATACCCGGGAGAGAGTTACAGACTGGAATCTAATCGAGGGGTTCAGGGTGGGTGAAATACAGAATAACAGATACCCGGGAGGGAGTTACAGACTGGAATCTAATCGAGGGGTTCGGGGTGGATTATATACAGAATAACAGATACCCGGGAGGGAGTTACAGACTGGAATCTCATCGAGGGGTTCGGGGTGAGTTATATACAGAATAACAGATATCCGGGAGGGAGTTACAGACTGGAATCTAATCGAGAGGTTCGGGGTGGGTTATATACAGAACAACAGATACCCGGGAGGGAGTTACAGACTGGAATCTAATCGAAGGGTTCGGGGTGGGTATATACAGAATAACAGATACCCGGGAGGGAGTTACAGACTGGAATCTAATCAAGGGGTTTGGGGTGGGTTATATACAGAATAACAGATACCCGGGAGGGAGTTACAGACAGGAATCTAATCGAGGGGTTCGGGGTGGGTTATTTACAGAATAACAGATGCCTGGGAGGGAGTGACAGACTGGAATCTAATCGAGGGGTTGGGGTGGATTATATACAGAATAACAGATACCCGGGAGGGAGTAACAGACTGGAATCTAATCGAGGTGTTCGGGGTGGGTTATATACAGAATAACAGATACCCAGTGGGGAGTTACAGACTGGAATCTAATCGAAGGGTTCGGGGTGGGTATTGACAGAATAACAGATACCCGGGAGGGAGTTACAGACTGGAATCTAATCGAGGGGTTCGGGGTGGGTTATATACAGAATAACAGATACCCAGTGGGGAGTTACAGACTGGAATCTAATCGAAGGGTTCGGGGTGGGTAGAGACAGAATAACAGATACCCGGGAGGGAGATACAGACTGGAATCTAATCAAGGGGTTTGGGGTGGGTTATATACAGAATAACAGATACCCGGGAGGGAGTTACAGACTGGAATCTAATCAAGGGGTTCGTGGCGGGTTATATACAGAATAACAGATACCCGGGAGGGAGTTACAGACTGGAATCTAATCGAGGGGTTCGGGGTGGGTTATATACAGAATAACAGGTCCCCGGGAGGGAGTTACAGACTGGAATCTAATCGAGGGGTTCGGGGTGGATTATATACAGAATAACAGATACCCGGGAGGGAGTTACAGACTGGAATCTAATCGAGGGGTTCGCCGTGGGTTATATACAGAATAACAGATACCCGGGAGGGAGTTACAGACTGGAATCTAATCGAGGGGTTCAGGGTGGGTTATATACAGAATAACAGATACCCGGGAGGGAGTTACAGACTGGAATCAAATCGAGGGGTTCGGGGTGGGTTATATACAGAACAACAGATACCTGGGAAGGAGATACAGACTGGAATCTAATCGAGGGGTTCGGGGTGGGTTATATTTACAGAATAACAGATACCCGGGAGGGAGTTACAGACTGGAATCTACTGGAGGGGTTCGGGGTGGGTTATATACAGAATAACAGATACCCGGGAGGGAGTTACTGACTGAAATCTAATCGAAGGGTTCGGTTCGGTTCTCTACTGAATAACAGATACCCGGGAGGGAGTTACAGACTGGAATCTAATCGAGGGATTCGGGGTGGGTTATATACAGAATAACAGATACCCGGGAGGGAGTTACAGACTGGAATCTAGTCGAGGGGTTCGGGGTGGGTTATATAAAGAATAACAGATACCCGGGAGAGAGTTACAGACTGGAATCTAATCGAGGGGTTCAGGGTGGGTGAAATACAGAATAACAGATACCCGGGAGGGAGTTACAGACTGGAATCTAATCGAGGGGTTCGGGGTGGATTATATACAGAATAACAGATACCCGGGAGGGAGTTACAGACTGGAATCTAATCGAAGGGTTCGGGGTGGGTATAGACAGAATAACAGATACCCGGGAGGGAGTTACAGACTGGAATCTAATCGAAGGGTTCGGGGTGGGTTACATACAGAATAACAGATCCCCGGGAGGGAGTTACAGACTGGAATCTAATCGAGGGGTTGGGGTGGATTATATACAGAATAACAGATACCCGGGATGGTGTTACAGACTGGAATCTAATCGAGGGGTTCGGGGTGGGTTATGTACAGAATAACAGATACCCGGGAGGGAGTTACAGACTGTAATGTAATCGAGGGGTTCGGGGTGGGTTATATACAGAATAACAGATACCCGGGAGGGAGTTACAGACTGGAATCTAGTCGAGGGATTCGGGGTGGGTTATATACAGATTAACAGATACCCGGGAGGGAGTTACAGACTGGGATCTAATCGAGGGGTTCGGGGTGGGTTATATACAGAATAACAGATACCCGGGAGGGAGATACAGACTGGAATCTAATGGAGGGGTTCGGGGTGGGTTATATACAGAATAACAGATACCCGGGAGGGAGTTACAGACTGGAATCTAATCGAGGGGTTCGGGGTGGGTTATATACAGAATAACAGATACCCGGGAGGGAGTTACAGACTGGGATCTAATCGAGGGGTTCGGCGTGGGTTCCATACAAAATTACAGATACCCGGGAGGGAGTTACAGACTGGAATCTAATCGAGGGGATCAGGGTGGGTTATATACAGAATAACAGATCCCCGGGAGGGAGTTACAGACTGGAATCTAATCGAGGGGATCAGGGTGGGTTATATACAGAATAACAGATCCCCGGGAGGGAGTTACAGACTGGAATCTAATCGAGGGGTTCGGGGTGGGTTATATACAGAATAACAGATACCCGGGAGGGAGTTACAGACTGGAATCTAATCGAGGGGTTCGGGGTGGGTTATATACAGAATAACAGATACCTGGGAGGGAGTAACAGACTGGAATCTAATCGAGGGGTTTAGGGTGGGTTATATACTGAATAACAGATACCCGGGAGTGAGTTACAGACTGGAAACTAATCGAGGGGTTCGGGGTGGGTTACATACAGAATAACAGACACCCGGGAGGGACTGACAGACTGGAATCTAATCGAGGGGATCGGGGTGGGTTATATACAGAATAACAGATACCCGGGAGTGAGTTACCGACTGGAATCTAATCGAGGGGTTCGGGGTGGGTTATATACAGAATAACAGATACCTGGGAGGGAGTAACAGACTGGAATCTAATCGAGGGGTTCAGGGTGGGTTATATACTGAATAACAGATACCCGGGAGTGAGTTACAGACTGGAAACTAATCGAGGGGTTCGGGGTGGGTTACATACAGAATAACAGACACCCGGGAGGGACTGACAGACTGGAATCTAATCGAGGGGATCGGGGTGGGTTATATACAGAATAACAGATACCCGGGAGGGAGTTACAGACTGGAATCTAATCGAGGGGTTCGGGGTGGGTTATATACAGAATAACAGATAACCGGGAGGGAGTTACAGACTGGAATCTAATCGAAGGGTTCGGGGTGGGTATAGACAGAATAACAGATACCCGGGAGGGAGTTACAGACTGGAATCTAATCGAGGGGATCGGGGTGGGTTATATACAGAATAACAGATCCCCGGGAGGGAGTTACAGACTGGAATCTAATCGAGGGGTTGGGGTGGATTATATACAGAATAACAGATACCCGGGAGGGAGTTACAGACTGGAATCTAATCGAGGGGTTTGGGGTGGGTTTTAAACAGAATAACAGATACCCGGGAGGGAGTTACAGACTGGAATCTAGTCGAGGGGTTCGGGGTGGGTTATATACAGAATAACAGATACCCGGGAGGGAGTAACAATCTGGAAACTAATCGAGGGGTTCGGGGTGGGTCATATACAGAAAAGCAGATACCCGGGAGGGAGTTACAGACTGTAATGTAATCGAGTGGTTCGGGGTGGGTTATATACAGAATAACAGATACCCGGGAGGGAGTAACAATCTGGAATCTAATCGAGGGGTTCGGTGTGGGTTATATACAGAATAACAGATACCCGGGAGGGAGTTACAGACTGTAATGTATTCGAGGCGTTCGGGGTGGATTATATACAGAATAACAGATACCCGGGAGGGAGTTACAGACTGGAATCTAATCGAGGGATTCGGGGTGGGTTATATACAGAATAACAGATACCCGGGAGGGAGTTACAGACTGGAATTTAATCGAGGGGTTCGGGGTGGGTTATATACAGAATAACAGATCCCCGGGAGGGAGTTACAGACTGGAATCTAATCGAGGGGTTCGGGGTGGGTTATATACAGAATAACAGATACCCGGGAGGGAGTTGCAGACTGGAATCTAATCGAGGGGTTCGGGGTGGGTTATATACAGAATAACAGATACCTGGGAGGGAGTAACAGACTGGAATCTAATCGAGGGGTTTGGGGTGGGTTATATACAGAATAACAGATACCCGGGAGGGAGTTACCGACTGGAATCTAATCGAGGGGTTCGGGCTGGGTTATATACAGAATAACAGATACCTGGGAGGGAGTAACAGACTGGAATCTAATCGAGGGGTTCAGGGTGGGTTATATACTGAATAACAGATACCCGGGAGTGAGTTACAGACTGGAAACTAATCGAGGGGTTCGGGTTGGGTTACATACAGAATAACAGACACCCGGGAGGGAGTTACAGACTGGAATCTAATCGAGGGGATCGGGGTGGGTTATATGCAGAATAACAGATACCCGGGAGGGAGTTACAGACTGGAATCTAATCGAGGGGTTCGGGGTGGGTTATATACAGAATAACAGATACCCGGGAGGGAGTTACAGACTGGAATCTAATCGAAGGGTTCGGGGTGGGTATAGACAGAATAACAGATACCCGGGAGGGAGTTACAGACTGGAATCTAATGGAGGGGTTCGGGGTGGGTTATATACAGAATAACAGATCCCCGGGAGGGAGTTACAGACTGGAATCTAATCGAGGGGTTGGGGTGGACTATATACAGAATAACAGATACCCGGGAGGGAGTTACAGACTGGAATCTAATCGAGGGGTTTGGGGTGGGTTATATACAGAATAACAGATACCCGGGAGGGAGTTACAGACTGGAATCTAATCGAGGGGTTCGGGGTGAGTTATATACAGAATAACAGATACCCGGGAGGGAGTTACAGACTGGAATCTAATCGAGAGGTTCGGGGTGGGTTATATTCAGAATAACAGATACCCGGGAGGGAGTTACAGACTGGAATCTAATCAAGGGGTTTGGGGTGGGTTATATACAGAATAACAAATGCCTGGGAGGGAGTTACAGACTGGAATCTAATCGAGGGGTTCAGGGTGGGTGAAATACAGAATAACAGATACCCGGGAGGGAGTTACAGACTGGAATCTAATCGAGGGGTTCGGGGTGGATTATATACAGAATAACAGATACCCGGGAGAGAGTTACAGACTGGAATCTAATCGAGGGGTTCAGGGTGGGTGAAATACAGAATAACAGATACCCGGGAGGGAGTTACAGACTGGAATCTAATCGAGGGGTTCGGGGTGGATTATATACAGAATAACAGATACCCGGGAGGGAGTTACAGACTGGAATCTCATCGAGGGGTTCGGGGTGAGTTATATACAGAATAACAGATATCCGGGAGGGAGTTACAGACTGGAATCTAATCGAGAGGTTCGGGGTGGGTTATATACAGAACAACAGATACCCGGGAGGGAGTTACAGACTGGAATCTAATCGAAGGGTTCGGGGTGGGTATATACAGAATAACAGATACCCGGGAGGGAGTTACAGACTGGAATCTAATCAAGGGGTTTGGGGTGGGTTATATACAGAATAACAGATACCCGGGAGGGAGTTACAGACAGGAATCTAATCGAGGGGTTCGGGGTGGGTTATTTACAGAATAACAGATGCCTGGGAGGGAGTGACAGACTGGAATCTAATCGAGGGGTTGGGGTGGATTATATACAGAATAACAGATACCCGGGAGGGAGTAACAGACTGGAATCTAATCGAGGTGTTCGGGGTGGGTTATATACAGAATAACAGATACCCAGTGGGGAGTTACAGACTGGAATCTAATCGAAGGGTTCGGGGTGGGTATTGACAGAATAACAGATACCCGGGAGGGAGTTACAGACTGGAATCTAATCGAGGGGTTCGGGGTGGGTTATATACAGAATAACAGATACCCAGTGGGGAGTTACAGACTGGAATCTAATCGAAGGGTTCGGGGTGGGTAGAGACAGAATAACAGATACCCGGGAGGGAGATACAGACTGGAATCTAATCAAGGGGTTTGGGGTGGGTTATATACAGAATAACAGATACCCGGGAGGGAGTTACAGACTGGAATCTAATCAAGGGGTTCGTGGCGGGTTATATACAGAATAACAGATACCCGGGAGGGAGTTACAGACTGGAATCTAATCGAGGGGTTCGGGGTGGGTTATATACAGAATAACAGGTCCCCGGGAGGGAGTTACAGACTGGAATCTAATCGAGGGGTTCGGGGTGGATTATATACAGAATAACAGATACCCGGGAGGGAGTTACAGACTGGAATCTAATCGAGGGGTTCGCCGTGGGTTATATACAGAATAACAGATACCCGGGAGGGAGTTACAGACTGGAATCTAATCGAGGGGTTCAGGGTGGGTTATATACAGAATAACAGATACCCGGGAGGGAGTTACAGACTGGAATCAAATCGAGGGGTTCGGGGTGGGTTATATACAGAACAACAGATACCTGGGAAGGAGATACAGACTGGAATCTAATCGAGGGGTTCGGGGTGGGTTATATTTACAGAATAACAGATACCCGGGAGGGAGTTACAGACTGGAATCTACTGGAGGGGTTCGGGGTGGGTTATATACAGAATAACAGATACCCGGGAGGGAGTTACTGACTGAAATCTAATCGAAGGGTTCGGTTCGGTTCTCTACTGAATAACAGATACCCGGGAGGGAGTTACAGACTGGAATCTAATCGAGGGATTCGGGGTGGGTTATATACAGAATAACAGATACCCGGGAGGGAGTTACAGACTGGAATCTAGTCGAGGGGTTCGGGGTGGGTTATATAAAGAATAACAGATACCCGGGAGAGAGTTACAGACTGGAATCTAATCGAGGGGTTCAGGGTGGGTGAAATACAGAATAACAGATACCCGGGAGGGAGTTACAGACTGGAATCTAATCGAGGGGTTCGGGGTGGATTATATACAGAATAACAGATACCCGGGAGGGAGTTACAGACTGGAATCTAATCGAAGGGTTCGGGGTGGGTATAGACAGAATAACAGATACCCGGGAGGGAGTTACAGACTGGAATCTAATCGAAGGGTTCGGGGTGGGTTACATACAGAATAACAGATCCCCGGGAGGGAGTTACAGACTGGAATCTAATCGAGGGGTTGGGGTGGATTATATACAGAATAACAGATACCCGGGATGGTGTTACAGACTGGAATCTAATCGAGGGGTTCGGGGTGGGTTATGTACAGAATAACAGATACCCGGGAGGGAGTTACAGACTGTAATGTAATCGAGGGGTTCGGGGTGGGTTATATACAGAATAACAGATACCCGGGAGGGAGTTACAGACTGGAATCTAGTCGAGGGATTCGGGGTGGGTTATATACAGATTAACAGATACCCGGGAGGGAGTTACAGACTGGGATCTAATCGAGGGGTTCGGGGTGGGTTATATACAGAATAACAGATACCCGGGAGGGAGATACAGACTGGAATCTAATGGAGGGGTTCGGGGTGGGTTATATACAGAATAACAGATACCCGGGAGGGAGTTACAGACTGGAATCTAATCGAGGGGTTCGGGGTGGGTTATATACAGAATAACAGATACCCGGGAGGGAGTTACAGACTGGGATCTAATCGAGGGGTTCGGCGTGGGTTCCATACAAAATTACAGATACCCGGGAGGGAGTTACAGACTGGAATCTAATCGAGGGGATCAGGGTGGGTTATATACAGAATAACAGATCCCCGGGAGGGAGTTACAGACTGGAATCTAATCGAGGGGATCAGGGTGGGTTATATACAGAATAACAGATCCCCGGGAGGGAGTTACAGACTGGAATCTAATCGAGGGGTTCGGGGTGGGTTATATACAGAATAACAGATACCCGGGAGGGAGTTACAGACTGGAATCTAATCGAGGGGTTCGGGGTGGGTTATATACAGAATAACAGATACCTGGGAGGGAGTAACAGACTGGAATCTAATCGAGGGGTTTAGGGTGGGTTATATACTGAATAACAGATACCCGGGAGTGAGTTACAGACTGGAAACTAATCGAGGGGTTCGGGGTGGGTTACATACAGAATAACAGACACCCGGGAGGGACTGACAGACTGGAATCTAATCGAGGGGATCGGGGTGGGTTATATACAGAATAACAGATACCCGGGAGTGAGTTACCGACTGGAATCTAATCGAGGGGTTCGGGGTGGGTTATATACAGAATAACAGATACCTGGGAGGGAGTAACAGACTGGAATCTAATCGAGGGGTTCAGGGTGGGTTATATACTGAATAACAGATACCCGGGAGTGAGTTACAGACTGGAAACTAATCGAGGGGTTCGGGGTGGGTTACATACAGAATAACAGACACCCGGGAGGGACTGACAGACTGGAATCTAATCGAGGGGATCGGGGTGGGTTATATACAGAATAACAGATACCCGGGAGGGAGTTACAGACTGGAATCTAATCGAGGGGTTCGGGGTGGGTTATATACAGAATAACAGATAACCGGGAGGGAGTTACAGACTGGAATCTAATCGAAGGGTTCGGGGTGGGTATAGACAGAATAACAGATACCCGGGAGGGAGTTACAGACTGGAATCTAATCGAGGGGATCGGGGTGGGTTATATACAGAATAACAGATCCCCGGGAGGGAGTTACAGACTGGAATCTAATCGAGGGGTTGGGGTGGATTATATACAGAATAACAGATACCCGGGAGGGAGTTACAGACTGGAATCTAATCGAGGGGTTTGGGGTGGGTTTTAAACAGAATAACAGATACCCGGGAGGGAGTTACAGACTGGAATCTAGTCGAGGGGTTCGGGGTGGGTTATATACAGAATAACAGATACCCGGGAGGGAGTAACAATCTGGAAACTAATCGAGGGGTTCGGGGTGGGTCATATACAGAAAAGCAGATACCCGGGAGGGAGTTACAGACTGTAATGTAATCGAGTGGTTCGGGGTGGGTTATATACAGAATAACAGATACCCGGGAGGGAGTAACAATCTGGAATCTAATCGAGGGGTTCGGTGTGGGTTATATACAGAATAACAGATACCCGGGAGGGAGTTACAGACTGTAATGTATTCGAGGCGTTCGGGGTGGATTATATACAGAATAACAGATACCCGGGAGGGAGTTACAGACTGGAATCTAATCGAGGGATTCGGGGTGGGTTATATACAGAATAACAGATACCCGGGAGGGAGTTACAGACTGGAATTTAATCGAGGGGTTCGGGGTGGGTTATATACAGAATAACAGATCCCCGGGAGGGAGTTACAGACTGGAATCTAATCGAGGGGTTCGGGGTGGGTTATATACAGAATAACAGATACCCGGGAGGGAGTTGCAGACTGGAATCTAATCGAGGGGTTCGGGGTGGGTTATATACAGAATAACAGATACCTGGGAGGGAGTAACAGACTGGAATCTAATCGAGGGGTTTGGGGTGGGTTATATACAGAATAACAGATACCCGGGAGGGAGTTACCGACTGGAATCTAATCGAGGGGTTCGGGCTGGGTTATATACAGAATAACAGATACCTGGGAGGGAGTAACAGACTGGAATCTAATCGAGGGGTTCAGGGTGGGTTATATACTGAATAACAGATACCCGGGAGTGAGTTACAGACTGGAAACTAATCGAGGGGTTCGGGTTGGGTTACATACAGAATAACAGACACCCGGGAGGGAGTTACAGACTGGAATCTAATCGAGGGGATCGGGGTGGGTTATATGCAGAATAACAGATACCCGGGAGGGAGTTACAGACTGGAATCTAATCGAGGGGTTCGGGGTGGGTTATATACAGAATAACAGATACCCGGGAGGGAGTTACAGACTGGAATCTAATCGAAGGGTTCGGGGTGGGTATAGACAGAATAACAGATACCCGGGAGGGAGTTACAGACTGGAATCTAATGGAGGGGTTCGGGGTGGGTTATATACAGAATAACAGATCCCCGGGAGGGAGTTACAGACTGGAATCTAATCGAGGGGTTGGGGTGGACTATATACAGAATAACAGATACCCGGGAGGGAGTTACAGACTGGAATCTAATCGAGGGGTTTGGGGTGGGTTATATACAGAATAACAGATACCCGGGAGGGAGTTACAGACTGGAATCTAGTCGAGGGGTTCGGGGTGGGTTATATACAGAATAACAGATACCCGGGAGGGAGTTACAGACTGTAATCTAGTCGAGGGGTTCGGGGTGGGTTATATACAGAATAACAGATACCCGGGAGGGAGTTACAGACTGTAATGTAATCGAGTGGTTCGGGGTGGGTTATATACAGAATAATAGATACCCGGGAGGGAGTTACAGACTGGAATCTAGTCGAGGGGTTCGGGGTGGGTTATATACAGAATAACAGATACCCGGGAGGGAGTAACAGACTGTAATGTAATCGAGTGGTTCGGGGTGGGTTATATACAGAATAACAGATACCCGGGAGGGAGTTACAGACTGGAATCTAGTCGAGGGGTTCGGGGTGGGTTATATACAGAATAACAGATACCCGGGAGGGAGTTACAGACTGTAATGTAATCGAGGGTGTTCTGGGTGGGTTATATGCAGAATAACAGATCCCCTGGAGGGAGTTACAGACTGGAATCTAATCGAGGGGATCGGGGTGGGTTATATGCAGAATAACAGATACCCGGGAGGGAGTTACAGACTGGAATCTAATCGAGGGGTTCGGGGTGGGTTATATACAGAATAACAGATACCCGGGAGGGAGTTACAGACTGGAATCTAATCGAAGGGTTCGGGGTGGGTATAGACAGAATAACAGATACCCGGGAGGGAGTTACAGACTGGAATCTAATGGAGGGGTTCGGGGTGGGTTATATACAGAATAACAGATCCCCGGGAGGGAGTTACAGACTGGAATCTAATCGAGGGGTTGGGGTGGACTATATACAGAATAACAGATACCCGGGAGGGAGTTACAGACTGGAATCTAATCGAGGGGTTTGGGGTGGGTTATATACAGAATAACAGATACCCGGGAGGGAGTTACAGACTGGAATCTAGTCGAGGGGTTCGGGGTGGGTTATATACAGAATAACAGATACCCGGGAGGGAGTTACAGACTGTAATCTAGTCGAGGGGTTCGGGGTGGGTTATATACAGAATAACAGATACCCGGGAGGGAGTTACAGACTGTAATGTAATCGAGTGGTTCGGGGTGGGTTATATACAGAATAATAGATACCCGGGAGGGAGTTACAGACTGGAATCTAGTCGAGGGGTTCGGGGTGGGTTATATACAGAATAACAGATACCCGGGAGGGAGTAACAGACTGTAATGTAATCGAGTGGTTCGGGGTGGGTTATATACAGAATAACAGATACCCGGGAGGGAGTTACAGACTGGAATCTAGTCGAGGGGTTCGGGGTGGGTTATATACAGAATAACAGATACCCGGGAGGGAGTTACAGACTGTAATGTAATCGAGGGTGTTCTGGGTGGGTTATATGCAGAATAACAGATCCCCTGGAGGGAGTTACAGACTGGAATCTAATCGAGGGGTTGGGGTGGGTTACATACAGAATAACAGATACCCGGGAGGGAGTTACAGGCTGGAATCTAATCGAGGGGTTCGTGGTGGGTTCCATACAAAATTACAGATACCCGGGAGGGAGTTACAGACTGGAATCTAATCGAGGGGTTCTGGGTGGGTTATATACAGAATAACAGATCCCCGGGAGGGAGTTACAGACTGGAATCTAATCGAGGGGTTCGGGGTGGGTTATATACAGAATAACAGATACCCGGGAGGGAGTTACAGACTGGAATCTAATCGAGGGTTTGGGGTGGTTGATATACAGAACAACAGATATCCGGGAGGGAGTTACAGACTGGAATCTAATCGAGGGGTTCGGGGTGGGTTATATACAGAATAACAGATACCCGGGAGGGAGTTACAGACTGGAATCTAATCGAGGGGTTCAGGGTGGGTTATATACAGAATAACAGACACCCGGGAGGGAGTTACAGACTGGAATCGAATCGAGGGGTTTGGGGTGGGTTATATACTGAATAACAGATACCCGGGAAGGAGTTACAGACTGGAATCTAATCGAGGGGTTCGGGGTGGGTTATATACAGAATAACAGATACCCGGGAGGGAGTTATAGACTGGAATCTAATCGAGGGGTTCAGGTGTGTTATATACAGAATAACAGATACCCGGGTGGGAGTTACACATAGGAATCTAATCGAGGGGTTCGGGGTGGGTTATATACAGAATAACAGATACCCAGGAGTGAGTTACAGACTGGAATCTAATCAAGGGGTTCGGGGTGGGTTATATACAGAATAACAGATACCCGGGAGGGAGTTACTGACTGAAATCTAATCGAAGGGTTCGGGTGGGTTCTCTACTGAATAACAGATACCCGGGAGGGAGTTACAGACTGGAATCTAATCGAGGGGTTCGGGGTGGGTTATATACAGAATAACAGATCCCCGGGAGGGAGTTACAGACTGGAATCTAATCGAGGGGTTGGGGTGGATTATATACAGAATAACAGATACCCGGGATGGTGCCACAGACTGGAATCTAATCGAGGGGTTCGGGGTGGGTTATATACAGAATAATAGATACCCGGGGATGGAGTTACAGACTGGAATCTAGTCGAGGGATTCGGGGTGGGTTATATACAGAATAACAGATACCCGGGAGGGAGTTACAATCTGGGATCTAATCGAGGGGTTCTGGGTGGGTGAAATACAGAAGAACAGATACCCGGGAGGGAGTTACAGACTGGAATCTAATCGAGGGGTTCGGGGTGGGTTATATCCAGAATAACAGATACCCGGGAGGGAGTTACAGACTGGAATGTAATCGAGGGTTTCGGGGTGGGTTATATACAGAATAACAGATACCCGGGAGGGAGTTACAGACTGGAATCTAATCAAGGGGTTCGGGGTGGGTTATATATAGAATAACAGATACCCGGGAGGGAGTTACAATCTGGAATCTAATCGAGGGGTTCGGGGTGGGTTATATACAGAAGAACAGATACCCGGGAGGGAGTTACAGACTGGAATCTAATCGAGGGGTTCGGGTTGGGTTATATACAGAATAACAGACACCCGGGAGGGAGTTACAGACTGGAATCTAATCGAGGGGTTCGGGGTGGGTTACATACAGAATAACAGATACCCGGGAGGGAGTTACAGACTGGAATCTAATCGAGGGGTTCGGGGTGGGTTATATACAGAATAACAGATACCTGGGAGGGAGTAACAGACTGGAATCTAATCGAGGGGTTCGGGGTGGGTTATATACTGAATAACAGATACCCGGGAGGGAGTTACAGTCTGGAATCTAATCGAGGGGATCAGGGTGGGTTATATACAGAATAACAGACACCCGGGAGGGAGTTACAGACTGGAATCTAATCGAGGGGTTCGGGGTGGGTTATATACAGAATAACAGATACCCGGGAGGGAGTTACAGACTGTAATGTAATCGAGGGGTTCGGGGTGGGTTATATACAGAATAACAGATCCCCGGGAGGGAGTTACAGACTGGAATCTAATCGAGGGGTTGGGGTGGGTTACATACAGAATAACAGATATCCGGGAGGGAGTTACAGGCTGGAATCTAATCGAGGGATTCGGGGTGGGTTACATACAAAATAACAGATACCCGGGAGGGAGTTACAGATTGGAATCTAATCGAGGGGTTCGGGGTGGGTTATATACAGAATAACAGATCCACGGGAGGGAGTTACAGACTGGAATCTAATCGAGGGGTTCGGGGTGGGTTATATACAGAATAACAGATACCCGGGAGGGAGTTAAAGACTGGAATCTAATGGAGGGGTTCGGGGTGGGTTATATACAGAATAACAGATACCCGGGAGGGAGTTACAGACTGGAATCTAATCGAGGGGTTCGGGGTGGGTTACATACAGAATAACAGATACCCGGGAGGGAGTTACAGACTGGAATCTAATCGAGGGGTTCGGGGTGGGTTATATACAGAATAACAGATACCTGGGAGGGAGTAACAGACTGGAATCTAATCGAGGGGTTCGGGGTGGGTTATATACTGAATAACAGATACCCGGGAGTGAGTTACAGACTGGAATCTAATCGAGGGGTTCGGGTTGGGTTATATACAGAATAACAGACACCCGGGAGGGAGTTACAGACTGGAATCTAATCGAGGGGATCAGGGTGGGTTATATACAGAATAACAGACACCCGGGAGGGAGTTACAGACTGGAATCTAATCGAGGTGTTCGGGGTGGGTTATATACAGAATAACAGATATCCGGGAGGGAGTTACAGACAGGAATCTAATCGAGGGGTTCGGGGTGGGTTATATACAGAATAACAGATACCCGGGAGGGAGTTACAGACTGGAATCTAATCGAGGGGTTCGGGGTGGGTTATATACAGAATAACAGATACCCGGGAGGGAGTTACAGACTGGAATCTAATCGAGGGGTTCGGGGTGGGTTATATACAGAATAACAGATATCCGGGAGGGAGTTACAGACTGGAATCTAATCGAGGGGTTCGGGGTGGGTTATATACAGAATAACAGATATCCGGGAGGGAGTTACAGACTGGAATCTAATCGAGGGGTTCGGGGTGGGTTATATACAGAATAACAGATACCCGGGAGGGAGTTACAGACTGGAATCTAATCGAGGGGTTCGGGGTGGGTTCTATACAGAATAACAGATACCCAGTGGGGAGTTACAGACTGGAATCTAATCGAAGGGTTCGGGGTGGGTAGAGACAGAATAACAGATACCCGGGAGGGAGTTACAGACTGGAATCTAATCAAGGGGTTCGTGGCGGGTTATATACAGAATAACAGATACCCGGGAGGGAGTTACAGACTGGAATCTAATCGAGGGGTTCGGGGTGGGTTATATACAGAATAACAGGTCCCCGGGAGGGGGTTACAGACTGGAATCTAATCGAGGGGTTCGGGGTGGATTATATACAGAATAACAGATACCCGGGAGGGAGTTACAGACTGGAATCTAATCGAGGGGTTCGCCGTGGGTTATATACAGAATAACAGATACCCGGGAGGGAGTTACAGTCTGGAATCTAATCGAGGGGTTCAGGGTGGGTTATATACAGAATAACAGATACCCGGGAGGGAGTTACAGACTGGAATCAAATCGAGGGGTTCGGGGTGGGTTATATACAGAACAACAGATACCCGGGAAGGAGATACAGACTGGAATCTAATCGAGGGGTTCGGGGTGGGTTATATTTACAGAATAACAGATACCCGGGAGGGAGTTACAGACTGGAATCTACTGGAGGGGTTCGGGGTGGGTTATATACAGAATAACAGATACCCGGGAGGGAGTTACAGTCTGGAATCTAATCGAGGGGTTCGGGGTGGGTTATATTTACAGAATAACAGATACCCGGGAGGGAGTTACAGACTGGAATCTAATGGAGGGGTTCGGGGTGGGTTATATACAGAATAACAGATACCCGGGAGGGAGTCACAGACTGGAATCTAATCGAGGGGTTCGGGGTGGGTTATATACAGAATAACAGATACCCGGGAGCGAGTTACTGACTGAAATCTAATCGAAGGGTTCGGGTGGGTTCTCTACTGAATAACAGATACCCGGGAGGGAGTTACAGACTGGAATCTAATTGAGGGGTTCGGGGTGGGTTATATACAGAATAACAGATCCCCGGGAGGGAGTTACAGACTGGAATCTAATCGAGGGGTTCGGGGTGGGTTATATACAGAATAACAGACACCCGGGAGGGAATTACAGACTGGAATCTAATCGAGGGGTTCGGGGAGGGTTATATACAGAATAACAGATACCCGGGAGGGAGTTACAGACCGGAATCTAATTGATTTGTTCATGGGAATTGATTGAAAGTGTGAATGATTTGGATAGGGCATTGACTGGAAGCAGGGGTTGCGTTGTCTGTGCGAATTACTGTTGAGGCTGTGGGTGTCTGCAGGGCCCTTGGTGGTCTGTGCCTCTAGCCACTGTGCTGCCTATTCCTGCTGCATGATTGAAAGGTCTGGCATGGCCTGAGTGGAAGGTGAGTGACAGAGACAGATTTCTGGGTCTCAGGGCCGACTCAAGGAGACACAGGGAAACAGCCAGACCTAAACGGGGGAAGCAGTTCAGTGTGGAATTACAGTGTGGAGCTTGGTCATTCATCCCATCAGGACTGCACACATGGCTAACCCACCCTAACCTGCACATCCCTGGGAACTATGGGTAATTTAGCATGGCCAATCCACCCTAACCTGCACAGCCCTGGGAACTATGGGACAATTTAGCATGGCCAATCCACCCTAACCTGCACATCCCTGGGCACTATGGGACAATTGAGCATGGCCAATCCACCCTAACCTGCACATCCCTGGACACTATGGGACAATTTAGCATGGCCAATCCACCCTAACCTGCACATCCCTGGGCACTATGGGACAGTTGAGCATGCCAATCCACCCTAACCTGCACATCCCTGGGCACTATGGGACAATTGAGCATGGCCAATCCACCCTAACCTGCACATCCCTGGGCACTGTGGGACAATTTAGCACGGCCAATCCACCCTAACCTGCACATCTTTGGATTGTGGGAGGAAACCGGAGCACCCGGAGGAAACCCACGCGGACATGGGGAAGAATGTGCATTCTCCACACAGACAGTTGCCTGAGGCTGGAATTGAACCCAGGTCCCTGGCGCCGTGAGGGAGCGGTGCTAACCACTGAGCTACTGTGCCTTCTCATATTCCATTCCGGACCTACTTGAACGCGCCACATTGTGCCTTTTAAAGCAGAACAGCAGTTCAGAATGTTTTCTGTTGTATATTACTGTTTTGTGATCGGAAATGAATGTGGCCTGGCACTTGCCCACCCAATCCCTAATTGCCCCTTGAACTGAGCGTTCTGTTTGGTCCGTTTCACAGAGAAGTTCAGAGTCAACACCATCGCTGTGTGTTGGGTCTGGGACCACGTGTAGGCCCCAGACCAAGGTAAGGGCCGCAGATCTCCTGCACCCCCCCCCCCCCCCCCCAATGTGTGTCCCCCGCCAATGAGGGGTATTTACCACAATCGATGAGGGTCATCACAGTCACTATCCCCGAGATTAGCTTCCGATTCCAGATTCGACACATCCACTCTAAATCCCATCGGGGGCTATGATGGGATCGGTTCCCATGACCACCAGAGCATTAGCCTGGATCTGTGGGATTGCTGACCCACTGACGTTTCCATGACACCACCTTCACCTTCTGACGCTGTACACGGGCAAAGGGGTGGCATGTTGTGGTCGGACTGTATTGTTGGGCGAGCACAGATGTGATGAAATGAGTGGCCTCTTCCACAGTGCACAGGCCCAATGACACGTACACCTCAGCAATGCAAGTATCATCGCAATCAGCACCACAGGTGATGAAGGGAACCGAGGAGCCATTGCACTCTCTCTCACACACACACACATACAGTCGCACGCACACACTTAGCAACTCACCCATGCACATGCTCACTCAGTCCCCAGGACCTGATCAGGTATACCCTGGAACTCTCTGGGAAGCCAGGGAAGTGATCGCTGGGCTACTTACTGACATATTTGTATCATCGATAGTCACAGGTGAGGTGCCGGAAGACTGGAGGTTGGCAAATGTGGTGCCACTGTTTAAGAAGGGTGGTAAAGACAAGCCAGGGAACTATAGACCAGTGAGCCTGATGTCGGTGGTGGGCACGTTGTTGGAGGGAATCCTGAGGGACAGGATGTACATGTATTTGGAAAGGCAAGGACTGATTAGGGATAGTCAACATGGCTTTGTGCGTGGGAAATCATGTCTCACAAATTTGATTGAGTTTTTTGAAGAAGTAACAAAGAGGATTGATGAGGGCAGAGCAGTAAATGTGATCTATATGGACTTCAGTAAGGAGTTTGACAAGGTTCCCCATGGGAGACTGGTTAGCAAGGTTAGATCTCATGGAATGCAGGGAGAACTAGCCATTTGGATACAGAACTGGCTCAAAGGTAGAAGACAGAGGGTGGTGGTGGAGGGTTGTTTTTCAGACTGGAGGCCTGTGACCAATGGAGTGCCACAAGGATTGGTGCTGGGCCCTCTATGCGAGCATAAGAGGTACAGTTCGTAAGTTTGCAGATGACACCAAACTTGGAGGTGTAGTGGACAGCGAAGACGGTTACCTCAGCTGACAACAGGATCTGGACCAGATTGGCCAATGGGCTGAGGAGTGGCAGATGGAGTTTAATTCAGATAAATGAGAGGTGCTGCATTTTGGGAAAGCAAATCTTCGCAGGACTTACATATTTAATGGTAAGGTCCTGGGGAGTGTTGCTGAACAAAGAGACCTTGGAGTGCAGGGTCCTAGATCCTTGAAAGTGGAGTCGCAGGTAGATAGGATAGTGAAGAAGGTCCTGAAGAAGGGCTTATGCCCGAAACATCGATTCTCCTGTTCCCTGGATGCTGCCTGACCTGCTGCGCTTCTCCAGCAACACATTTTCAGCTCTGATCTCCAGCATCTGCAGACCTCACTTTCTCCTCCTAGTGAAGAAGGTGTTTGGTATGCTTTCCTTTATTGAGTACAGGAGTTGGGAGGTCAAGTTGTGGCTGTACAGGACATTAGTTAGGCCACTGTTGGAATATTGCGTGCAATTCTGGTCTCCTTCCTATCGGAAAGATGTTGTGAAACCTGAAAGGGTTCAGAAATGATTTACAAGGATGTTGCCAGGGTTGGAGGATCTGAGCTACAGGGAGAGGCTGAACAGGCTGAGGGGAGACCTTATAGAGGTTTATAAAATCATGAGGGGCATGGATAGGGTAAATAGACAAGGTGAAAGTGAGGTCTGCAGATGCTGGAGATCAGAGATGGAAATGTGTTGCTGGAAAAGCGCAGCAGGTCAGGCAGCATCTAGGGAACAGGAGAATCGACGTTTCGGGCATTAGCCCTTCTTCCTGAAGAAGGGCTAATGCCCGAAACGTCGATTCTCCTGTTCCCTAGATGCTGCCTGATCTGCTGCGCTTTTCCAGCAACACATTTCCATCTCTAAATAGACAAGGTCTTTACCCTGGGGTGAGGGAGTCCAGAACTAGAGGGGAAAGATATAAAAGAGACTTAAGAGACAACTTTTTCACACAGAGGGTGGTACGTGTGTGAAATGAGCTGCCAGAGGAAGTGGTGGAGGCTGGTACAATTGCAACATTTATAGAGTCATAGAGATGTACAGCACGGAAACAGACCCTTCGGTCCAACCTGTCCACGCCGACCAGATATCCCAACCCAATCAAGTCCCACCTGCCAGTACCCAGCCCATATCCCTCCAAACCCTTCCTATTCATATACCCATCCAAATGCCTCTTAAATATTGCAATTGTACCAGCCTCCACCACATCCTCTGGCAGCTCATTCCAAACACGTAACATACCACCCTCTGAGTGAAAATGTCACCCCTCAGTTCCCTTTCCCCTCTCACCCTAAACCTATTCCCCTCTAGTTCTGGACTCTCCCACCCCAGGGAAAAGACCTTGTCTATTTACCCTATCCATGCCCCTCATGATTTTGTAAACCTCTATAAGGTCACCCCTCAGCCTCCGACGCTCCAGGGAAAACAGCCCCAGCCTGTTCAGCCTCTCCCTGTAGCTCAAACCCTCCAACCCTGGCAACATCCTTGTCAATCTTTTCTGAACCCTTTCAAGTTTCACATCATCTTTTTGATAGGAAGGAGACCAGAATTGCACGCAGTATTCCAACAGAGGCCTAACTAATGTCCTGTACAGCCACAACATGACCTCCCAACTCCTGTACTCAATACTCTGACCAATAAAGGAAAGCATACCAAACGCCGCCTTCACTATCCTATCTACCTGCGACTCCACTTTCAAGGAGCTCTGAACCTTCCCTCCAAGGTCTCTTTGTTCAGCAACACTCCCTAGGACATTACTATTAAGTGTATAAGTCCTGCTAAGATATGCTTTCCTAAAATGCAGCACCTCACATTTATCTAAATTAAACTCCATCTGCAACTCCTCAGCCCATTGGCCCATCTGGTCAAGATCCTGTTGTAATCTGAGGTAACCCTCTTCGCTGTCCACTACACCTCCAATTTTGGTGTCATCTGCAAACTTACTAACTGTACCTCTTATGCTCGCTGTGGTCATGAAGAGGAAGGGTTTGGAAGGAGATGGGCCGGGTGCTGGCAGGTGGGACTAGGTTAGGTTGGGATACCTGGTTGGCATGGCCAAGTTGGGCTGTCGGGTCTGTTTCCGTGCTGTACATCTCTGTGACACTATGGACGGGGAAATGAACATGGAAGAGTTTAGAGGGATATGGGCCAAGTGCTGGCAAATGGGACGAGATTAGTTTAGGACATCTGGGTCGGCATGGACGGGTTGGGCCGAAGGGTCTGTTTCTGTGCTGTACATCTGCATGAAGAGGAAGGGTTGAGAGGGATAAGTGCCAAATGGGACTCGAATAATTTAGAATCTGGATCGAAGGGTCTATTTGTGTGATGTACACCTCTATGACTCTCTTTCTCTCTCTCTCTCTGCCAGATCTGTTGGGTTCTCCCAGCATTCTGCAAACCTCCCCCCCAGATCTGCTGAGTTTCTCCAACACTCTGTGTGTGTGTATATGGCTGTGTAACAGCCTACTGGAGTCCAGAGAGGGCGCTGGCTTTAACACTGGGGCCTGTCTCTCTCTCTCTCTCTCTCATTCTCTCGCGTCAGTTTCTGTGTTTTTCGAGGCTGGGAATTTTAATGGTATCTGGAGGAAGCAGGCCTAGTGCAAAGGGAGGAGAGAGAGAGAGAGAGGAAAAAAAACATCAAGAAAAGCCGGACCTGCAAACAGGGGGGGGAGAGAAACAAAAAAAAACTACTTTGAGGGAAGGAGAGAGAGAGATTGAGCAAAAGACCAGTGTATCCTTCGTAAACAGAAACAATTCTCTTTCACCCCCCCCCTCTCCTTCCAATAACACCCAGCTCCTGAAATCTCTCTCTCTCCTTTCTCTGCCCCCCCCAAAAAAAAACGTTCAATCTATTCCAGAGCTAAGAGATTATATAAATCAGAAAAGGTAGGTGTGTGTTTTCTCTCTCTCTCTCTCTCTGTCGTTGTCTTGTTAATTGTCCCTTGTGTTGTACAGCTTTTGTTGGGGGGGGGGGGGGTTGGTGGGAGAGAAACACTCCTTGTGCGGCCTCAGAAAGGAGATTGAGGTGGGAGGGGGGTGTGTGTGTGTGAGAGAGAGAGAGAGAGAGGGGGGTTGGGTGGGATGGAAATGAGCGTGGAAACACCGTAGCTGCTTTTCTGTGTGTGTTTGGGGGCGTAAGTGGGTGAGACAATGTTACAGTCCCTCGACCCAAGAGTTGTTCGTGAAACCCAATTCCTCCTCTGGATACATTCCGCACCCAAATGTGTCCCACGCATTTGTTCAGGTTCCTTGAGGTGTTTGAAAAGTTAGCGACCTTTATCGTTGTGAGAAATACTCTGAAGAGTTGCCCCTCCCTGAGAACACTTTGCAGGCCTTTTGTCAGCAGAGAGTTTGTCTGATTGGGGGAGTGGGGGGGAGAGAGAACCAGCAACTCTGAGAATTGGAGGTTCAATTTTATGGATCAGTTTCAGGTCAATTGCCATCCCCCCCCCGATCTGTTCAGATTAGAGTTTGTTTTTCACTGATTCCCACCAGCATCCCCCCCCCCAGGTTTGAATTGACTTCCTGGATTGTGAGTTTGCTGAGTCAGGAGGTCGGTGCCTCTCAGCTCCAAGTGCTGAGTTATGTTGGGGCCAGGGCACAGAGGGAAGGGGGAGCTACAGCGCTCTGGGAAAGGCTGGGGGAGGTCTCTCTGACAGTCAGGACACACCGTCTGACAGACAGACTGACTCACTCTCTCACACACACACAGTCTCACTCTCACACAGTCTCACTCACACTCATACACACAGTGTCTCACTCACACACACTGTCTCACTCTCATACACTCACACTCTCTCACACACACTCTGACCACACTTTCACTCTCTCTGTGTCTCACTCACACACACTCTCACTCACGCACTCTTACACTGTCTCACTCGCACACTCTCACACTGTCTCACTCTCTCACACTGTCTCACTCTCTCACACTGTTTCACTCTCACACTCACACACTGTCTCACTCACACACTGTCTCACTCTCACACACTGTCTCACTCTCATACACACACAGTCTCACTCTGTCACACACACTGTCTCATACTCTCACTCATACACACACTCACACACAGTCTCACTCAATCACACACTCATACACACACTATCTCACTCTCACCTTCTCATACACGCACACTCTCTCTCTCACACACACACACTCTCGAACACATGCTCTCTCACTCACACACTCTCTCACACTCACACACACTCTCTCTCACACACTGTCTCACTCACACACACATTCTCTCTCACACACACACTGTCTCACTCTCACACACTGTCTCACTCTCACACACTGTCTCACTCTCACACACTGTCTCACTCTCACACACTGTCTCTCTCTCACACCGACTCTTTCACATACACAGTCTCACTCACTCTCACACACTCACACTCTCTCTCATACACACTCACTCTTTCACACAGTGTCTCACTCTCTCACACACAGTGTCTCACTCTCTCACACTCTAATACACTCACACACTCTCAATCACACACACTGTCTCACTCTCACACACTGTCTCACTCTCACACTCTCACACACACTGTCTCACTCTCACACACTCATACACTCTGTCATACACACTGACTCACACTCTCACACTCTCATATACACACTCACTCTCTCACTGTCTCATACTTTCACTCATACACTCACTCACACAGACACAGTCTCACTCACACAATCACACTCACACTTTCATACACACACTATCTCACTCTCTCATTCTCATACACGCACACACTCTCTCACACACACACACTCTCACACATATGCTCTCTCACTCACACACACACACTCTCACACTCACACACTCTCTCTCTCACACGCTGTCTCACTCTCTCACACTCTCACACACATTCTCACTCTCTCACTCTCATATACACACTATCTCACTCTCACATTCTCCTACACGCACACTCTCTCACACACACACACGCTCTCACACACACACTCTCTCACACTCACTCTCTCACTCTCACACTCACACTCACACATTCTCACTTACACACACACTCTCTCTCACACACACTCTCTCTCACACACACACTGTCTCACTCTCACACTCACTCTCACACACTGTCTCACTCTCACACACTCATACTCTCTCACACACACTCTCACTCTCACACTCACTCTCACACACTGCCTCACTCACTCTCACACACACACAGTTTCACTCTCACACTCTCATACACACACACTGTCTCAAACTCTCATACACACTCACTCTCACACACTGTCTCACTCTCACACTCTCACATACACACACTGTCTCACTCTCACACTCATATACACACTCTCTCACACACACATACACACTCACACTGTCTCACTCTCATACACACACACACACACACACTGTCTCACTCTCATTCACACTGTCTCATACTCTCACACTCACACTCACTCACACACACACTGTCTCACTCTCACACTCTCACAGTCTCACTCTCATACACTCTCACACACACTGTCTCACTCACACGCACTCTTACACACACTATCTCACTCTCTCACACTCTTACACACATTGTCTCACTCACATTCTCATCCATGCATACACTCTCTCTCACACTGTCTCACTCTCACACACACTCTCACACACTCATACACACACACTGTCTCACTCTCATACACACTCTCTCACACTCTCTCACACTCTCATACACACTCTCTCACACTCACTCACACTGTTTCACACTCACACACACACACACACACTCACACACTCTCATACACACACTCTCACTCTCACACTGTCTCACTCTCACACTGTCTCACTCTCACACACACTGTCTCATACTCACACACACTGTCTCATACTCACACTCTCATACAAACACTCACACACACGCACTGTCTCACTCTCGCACTCTCACACACACTGTCTCACTCTCTCTCACGCACACACTATCCCACTCACATTCTCATACACACACACTCTCTCACACACACTCTCTCACACACACTGTCTCACTCTCTCACACTCATACACGCACTCTCACACACACACTCAGTCTCACACACTTTCTCGCGCTCGCGCTCTCACTCACAGACACGCTCTCGCTCATACTCACGCACTTGCACTCGCACACACTCCCATTCTTTCATGCACACTAATGCTCACACATGCACACTCTCTCTCTCACTCACACGCGTGCACACTCACACGTGCACACACTCACACGCACACTCTCACTCACCACCATTCTCTCACGCACACTCTCACTCACACACACTCTCACACTTTCTCTCTGTCACAGACACACACTCACTCTCACACACACTCGTTCTCTCAGACACACACACATTCTCTCACACTCGCTCACCCACTTTATCTCACACGCGCGCTCTCACGCTCACACTTGCGCACGCTCTCACAGCAGTCTCTCTCTTGCACTCACGCACTCTCGTGCATACACTCACTCATGCGCTCTCGTTCGCTCTCGCTCTCGTTCGCTCTCGCTCTCGTTCGCTCTCGCTCTCGTTCGCTCTCGCTCTCGTTCGCTCTCGCTCTCGTTCGCTCTTGCTCTCTCTCTCACTCTCTCACTCTCTCACTCTCTCACACACACTCAAACACTCTCGCGCGTGTACAGTCACTCTCATGCATATACACAGACACTCTCTCACACAGACACACACTCTCACTCATGCTCTCTCTCGTGCACTCTGTCACACGCACTCTGTCTCACTCGCTCTCAGACACACACTTGCTCACTCTCACGCACACAAACACTCTCTCTCACATACAGGCACAGCAATCTCACTCACATTCACTCTCTCACACACACTGTCTCGTTCTCTCACGCACACATTCGCGCGTGTGCGCACTCACTCTGTCACACAACACACTCACGCACATACAGACACCAGACTGTCTCTCTCACACAGACACACGCACTCTCTCATGTATGCTTCCTCTCTCGCGCTCCCTCTATCTCTCTCGCGCTCCCTCTATCTCTCTCGCGCTCCCTCTATCTCTCTCGCGCTCCCTCTATCTCTCTCGCGCTCTCTCTATCTCTCTCGCGCTCCCTCTATCTCTCTCGCGCTCCCTCTATCTCTCTCGCGCTCCCTCTATCTCTCTCGCGCTCCCTCTATCTCTCTCGCGCTCCCTCTATCTCTCTCGCGCTCCCTCTATCTCTCTCGCGCTCCCTCTATCTCTCTCGCGCTCCCTCTATCTCTCTCGCGCTCCCTCTATCTCTCTCGCGCTCCCTCTATCTCTCTCGCGCTCCCTCTATCTCTCTCGCGCTCCCTCTATCTCTCTCGCCGCTGCGCACGTCCTCACGCGTGCGCTCACCCTCACGCGCCCCCCCTCTCTCGCGCTTGTGCGCACGTTTTCTCGGCGCACACTCTCTCGCGCGCGCTCTCTCCCTCTCTCGCGCGCGCTCTCTCCCTCTCTCGCGCGCGCTCTCTCCCTCTCTCGCGCGCACACTCTCTCGCGCGCGCTCTCTCCCTCTCTCGCGCGCGCTCTCTCCCTCTCTCGCGCGCGCTCTCTCCCTCTCTCGCGCGCGCTCTCTCCCTCTCTCGCGCGCGCTCTCTCCCCCTCTCGCGCGCGCTCTCTCCCCCTCTCGCGCGCGCTCTCTCCCCCTCTCGCGCGCGCTCTCTCCCCCTCTCGCGCGCGCTCTCTCCCCCTCTCGCGCGCGCTCTCTCCCCCTCCCGCGCGCGCTCTCTCCCCCTCTCGCGCGCGCTCTCTCCCCCTCTCGCGCGCGCTCTCTCCCCCTCTCGCGCGCGCTCTCTCCCCCTCTCGCGCGCGCTCTCTCCCCCTCTCGCGCGCGCTCTCTCCCCCTCTCGCGCGCGCTCTCTCCCCCTCTCGCGCGCGCTCTCTCCCCCTCTCGCGCGCGCTCTCTCCCCCTCTCGCGCGCGCTCTCTCCCCCTCTCGCGCGCGCTCTCTCCCCCTCTCGCGCGCGCTCTCTCCCCCTCTCGCGCGCGCTCTCTCCCCCTCTCGCGCGCGCTCTCTCCCCCTCTCGCGCGCGCTCTCTCCCCCTCTCGCGCGCCTCTGTCTCTCTCCGTGTGCTCTCTCTCTCCGCGTGTGTGCTCGCTCTCTCACACGCCCGCGTTTTCTCGGCACGCACTCACGCGCGCGCTTTCTCTCTGTCACGTGCACTTTCTCTCGCGCGCGCTTTCTCTCTCTCGCGCGCGCTTTCTCTCTCGCGCGCGCGCTTTCTCTCTCTCGCGCGCGCTTTCTCTCTCGCGCGCGCGCTTTCTCTCGCGCGCGCTTTCTCTCTCTAGCGCGCGCTTTCTCTCTCTAGCGCGCGCTTTCTCTCTCTAGCGCGCGCTTTCTCTCTCTAGCGCGCGCGCTTTCTCTCTCTAGCGCGCGCGCTTTCTCGCGCGCTTTCTCTCTCTCTCGCGCGCGCTTTCTCTCTCTCTCGCGCGCGCTTTCTCTCTCTCTCGCGCGCGCTTTCTCTCTCTCTCGCGCGCGCTTTCTCTCTCTCTCGCGCGCGCTTTCTCTCTCTCTCGCGCGCGCTTTCTCTCTCTCTCGCGCGCGCTCTCTCTCTCTCGCGCTCTCTCTCTCTCTCCGCGTGTGTGTTCGCTCTCTCACACGCCCGCGTTTTGTCGGCACGCACTCACGCGCGCGCTTTCTCTCTCTCACGTGCACTTTCTCTCGCGCGCGCTATCTCTCTCTCGCGCGCGCTATCTCTCTCTCGCGCGCGCTATCTCTCTCTCGCGCGCGCTATCTCTCTCTCGCGCGCGCTATCTCTCTCTCGCGTGCGCTTTCTCTCTCTCGCGCGCGCTTTCTCTCTCTCGCGCGCGCTTTCTCTCTCTCGCGCGCGATTTCTCTCTCTCGCGCGCGCTTTCTCTCTCTCGCGCGCGCTTTCTCTCTCTCGCGCGCCCTCTCTGACTCGCGCCCTCTCTGACTCGCGCCCTCTCTGACTCGCGCCCTCTCTGACTCGCGCCCTCTCTGACTCGCGCCCTCTCTGACTCGCGCCCTCTCTGACTCGCGCCCTCTCTGACTCGCGCCCTCTCTGACTCGCGCCCTCTCTGACTCGCGCCCTCTCTGACTCGCGCCCTCTCTGACTCGCGCCCTCTCTGACTCGCGCCCTCTCTGACTCGCGCCCTCTCTGACTCGCGCCCTCTCTGACTCGCGCCCTCTCTCATACGCGCCCTCTCTCATACGCGCCCTCTCTCATACGCGCCCTCTCTCATACGCGCCCTCTCTCATACGCGCCCTCTCTCATACGCGCCCTCTCTCATACGCGCCCTCTCTCATACGCGCCCTCTCTCATACGCGCCCTCTCTCATACGCGCCCTCTCTCATACGCGCCCTCTCTCATACGCGCCCTCTCTCATACGCGCCCTCTCTCATACGCGCACTCTCGCGCGCACTCTCTCTCTCGAGCTCTCTCGCGCGCGCTGTCTCTCGCGCGCGCTGTCTCTCGCGCGCGCTGTCTCTCGCGCGCGCTGTCTCTCGCGCGCGCTGTCTCTCGCGCGCGCTGTCTCTCGCGCGCGCACTCTCTCGCGCGCGCACTCTCTCGCGCGCGCACTCTCTCGCGCGCGCACTCTCTCGCGCGCGCACTCTCTCGCGCGCGCACTCTCTCGCGCGCGCACTCTCTCGCGCGCGCACTCTCTCGCGCGCGCACTCTCTCGCGCGCGCACTCTCTCTCGCGCGCACTCTCTCTCTCTCTCGCGCGCACTCTCTCTCTCTCGCGCGCGCACTCTCTCTCGCGCGCACTCTCTCGTGCGCACTCTCTCTCGCGCGCACTCTCTCTCGCGCGCACTCTCTCTCGCGCGCACTCTCTCTCGCGCGCACTCTCTCTCGCGCGCACTCTCTCTCGCGCGCACTCTCTCTCTCGCGCCCTCTCTCACTCGCGCCCTCTCTCACTCGCGCCCTCTCTCACTCGCGCCCTCTGTCTCTCGCGCCCTCTGTCTCTCGCGCCCTCTGTCTCTCGCGCCCTCTCTCTCTCGCGCCCTCTCTCTCTCGCGCCCTCTCTCTCTCGCGCCCTCTCTCTCTCGCGCCCTCTCTCTCTCTAGCGCATACTCTCTCTAGCGCATACTCTCTCTCGCGCGCACTCTCTCTCGCGCGCACTCTCTCTCGCGCGCACTCTCTCTCGCGCGCACTCTCTCTCGCGCGCACTCTCTCTCGCGCGCACTCTCTCTCGCGCGCACTCTCTCTCGCGCGCACTCTCTCTCGCGCGCACTCTCTCTCGCGCGCACTCTCTCTCTCGCGCACTCTCTCTCTCGCGCACTCTCTCTCTCGCGCACTCTCTCTCGCGCGCTCTCTCTCTCACGCGCCCTCACTCTCTCTCGCGCCCTCTCTCTCTCTCGCGCACACTCTCTCTAGCGCATACTCTCTCTCGCGCGCACACTCTCTCGCGCGCACTCTCTCTCTCGCGCATTCTCTCTCGCGCATTCTCTCTCGCGCACTCTCTCTCGCGCACTCTCTCTAGCGCATACTCTCTCTCGCGCGCACTCTCTCGCGCGCACTCTCTCTCTCGCGCATTCTCTCTCGCGCATTCTCTCTCGCGCACTCTCTCTCGCGCACTCTCTCTCGCGCACTCTCTCTCGCGCACTCTCTCTCTCGCGCCCTCTCTCACTCGCGCCCTCTCTCACTCGCGCCCTCTCTCTCTCGCGCCCTCTCTCTCTCGCGCCCTCTCTCGCGCCCTCTCTCTCTCTCGCGCACACTCTCTCTAGCGCATACTCTCTCTCGCGCGCACTCTCTCTCGCGCGCACTCTCTCTCTCGCGCATTCTCTCTCGCGCATTCTCTCTCGCGCACTCTCTCTCGCGCACTCTCTCTCGCGCACTCTCTCTCGCGCACTCTCTCTCGCGCCCTCTCTCTCTCGCGCCCTCTCTCACTCGCGCCCTCTCTCACTCGCGCCCTCTCTCTCTCGCGCCCTCTCTCTCTCGCGCCCTCTCTCTCTCGCGCCCTCTCTCTCTCGCGCCCTCTCTCTCTCGCGCCCTCTCTCTCTCGCGCCCTCTCTCTCTCGCGCCCTCTCTCTCTCGCGCCCTCTCTCTCTCGCGCCCTCTCTCTCTCGCGCCCTCTCTCTCTCGCGCCCTCTCTCTCTCGCGCCCTCTCTCTCTCGCGCCCTCTCTCTCTCGCGCCCTCTCTCTCTCGCGCCCTCTCTCTCTCGCGCCCTCTCTCGCGCCCTCTCTCTCTCGCGCCCTCTCTCTCTCGCGCCCTCTCTCTCTCTAGCGCATACTCTCTCTCGCGCACACTCTCTCTCGCGCACACTCTCTGTCGCGCACACTCTCTCTCGCGCCCTCTCTCTCGCGCGCACTCTCTCTCGCGCGCACTCTCTCTCGCGCGCACTCTCTCGCGCGCACTCTCTCTCGCGCGCACTCTCGCGCGCATTGTCTCTCGCGCGCACTCTCTCTCTCGCGCACTCTCTCTCTCGCGCACTCTCTCTCTCGCGCACTCTCTCTCTCGCGCACTCTCTCTCTCGCGCACTCTCTCTCTCGCGCACTCTCTCTCTCGCGCACTCTCTCTCTCGCGCACTCTCTCTCTCGCGCTCTCTCTCTCTCGCGCCCTCTCTCTCTCTCGCGCCCTCTCTCTCTCTCGCGCCCTCTCTCTCTCTCGCGCACACTCTCTCTAGCGCATACTCTCTCTCGCGCGCACTCTCTCTCGCGCGCACTCTCTCTCGCGCGCACTCTCTCTCGCGCGCACTGTCTCTCGCGCGCACTCTCTCTCGCGCGCACTCTCTCTCGCGCGCACTCTCTCTCGCGCGCACTCTCTCTCGCGCGCACTCTCTCTCGCGCGCACTCTCTCTCTCGCGCACTCACTCTCTCGCGCACACTCTCTCGCGCACACTCTCTCGCGCACTCTCTCTCTCGCGCACTCTCTCTCGCGCGCTCTCTCTCTCTCGCGCGCTCTCTCTCTCTCGCGCCCTCTCTCTCTCTCGCGCCCTCTCTCTCTCTCGCGCCCTCTCTCTCTCTCGCGCCCTCTCTCTCTAGCGCATACTCTCTGTCGCGCACTCTCTCTGTCGCGCACTCTCTCTGTCGCGCACACTCTCTGTCGCGCACACTCTCTGTCGCGCCCCCTCTCAATCGCGCCCCCTCTCAATCGCGCCCCCTCTCAATCGCGCCCCCTCTCAATCGCGCCCCCTCTCAATCGCGCCCCCTCTCAATCGCGCCCCCTCTCAATCGCGCCCCCTCTCAATCGCGCCCCCTCTCAATCGCGCCCCCTCTCAATTGCGCCCCCTCTCAATCGCGCCCTCTCTCTCTCGCGCCCTCTCTCTCTCTCGCGCACACTCTCTGTCGCGCGCACTCTCTGTCGCGCGCACTCTCTGTCGCGCGCACTCTCTGTCGCGCGCTCTCTGTCGCGCGCACTCTCTGTCGCGCGCACTCTCTGTCGCGCGCACTCTCTGTCGCGCGCACTCTCTGTCGCGCGCACTCTCTGTCGCGCGCACTCTCTGTCGCGCGCACTCTCTGTCGCGCGCACTCTCTGTCGCGCGCACTCTCTCTCTCTCGCGCCCTCTCTCTCTCTCGCGCGCACTCTCTCTCACGCGCACTCTCTCTCGCGCGCACTCTCTCTCGCGCGCACTCTCTCTCTCGCGCATTCTCTCTCGCGCACTCTCTCTCTCGCGCCCTCTCTCACTCGCGCCCTCTGTCACTCGCGCCCTCTGTCACTCGCGCCCTCTGTCACTCGCGCCCTCTGTCACTCGCGCCCTCTGTCTCTCGCGCCCTCTCTCTCTCGCGCACTCTCTCTCTCGCGCACTCTCTCTCTCGCGCACTCTCTCTCTCGCGCGCTCTCTCTCTCTCGCGCCCTCACTCTCTCTCGCGCCCTCTCTCTCTCTCGCGCACACTCTCTCTAGCGCATACTCTCTCTCGCGCGCACTCTCTCTCGCGCGCATTGTCTCTCGCGCGCACTCTCTCTCTCGCGCACTCTCTCTCTCGCGCGCACTCTCTCTCGCGCGCACTCTCTCTCGCGCGCACTCTCTCTCGCGCGCACTCTCTCTCGCGCGCACTCTCTCTCGCGCGCACTCTCTCTCGTGCGCACTCTCTCTCTCGCGCATTCTCTCTCGCGCATTCTCTCTCGCGCACTCTCTCTCGCGCACTCTCTCTCGCGCACTCTCTCTCGCGCACTCTCTCACTCGCGCCCTCTCTCACTCGCGCCCTCTCTCACTCGCGCCCTCTCTCACTCGCGCCCTCTCTCTCTCGCGCCCTCTCTCTCTCGCGCCCTCTCTCTCTCGCGCCCTCTCTCTCTCGCGCCCTCTCTCTCTCGCGCCCTCTCTCTCTCGCGCCCTCTCTCTCTCGCGCCCTCTCTCTCTCGCGCCCTCTCTCTCTCGCGCCCTCTCTCTCTCGCGCCCTCTCTCTCTCGCGCCCTCTCTCTCTCGCGCCCTCTCTCTCTCGCGCCCTCTCTCTCTCTAGCGCATACTCTCTGTCGCGCACACTCTCTGTCGCGCACACTCTCTCTCGCGCCCTCTCTCTCTCTCGCGCGCACTCTCTCTCGCGCGCACTCTCTCTCGCGCGCACTCTCTCTCGCGCGCACTCTCTCTCGCGCGCACTCTCTCTCGCGCGCACTCTCTCGCGCGCATTCTCTCTCGCGCGCACTCTCTCTCTCGCGCACTCTCTCTCTCGCGCCCTCTCTCTCTCGCGCCCTCTCTCTCTCGCGCCCTCTCTCTCTCGCGCCCTCTCTCTCTCGCGCCCTCTCTCTCTCGCGCCCTCTCTCTCTCGCGCCCTCTCTCTCTCGCGCCCTCTCTCTCTCGCGCACACTCTCTCTCGCGCACACTCTCTCTCGCGCACACTCTCTGTCGCGCACACTCTCTCTCGCGCCCTCTCTCTCGCGCGCACTCTCTCTCGCGCGCACTCTCTCTCGCGCGCACTCTCGCGCGCACTCTCTCGCGCACTCTCGCGCGCACTCTCGCGCGCACTCTCGCGCGCATTGTCTCTCGCGCGCACTCTCTCTCGCGCGCACTCTCTCTCTCGCGCACTCTCTCTCGCGCGCACTCTCTCTCGCGCGCACTCTCTCTCGCGCGCACTCTCTCTCGCGCGCACTCTCTCGCGCGCACTCTCTCTCGCCGCACTCTCTCTCGCGCGCACTCTCTCTCGCGCGCACTCTCTCGCGCGCACTCTCTCGCGCGCACTCTCTCGCGCGCACTCTCTCGCGCGCACTCTCTCGCGCGCACTCTCTCGCGCGCACTCTCTCGCGCGCACTCTCTCGCGCGCACTCTCTCGCGCGCACTCTCTCTCTCGCACATTCTCTCGCACACTCTCTCTCTCGCGCACTCTCTCTCTCGCGCGCACTCTCTTTCGCACCCTCTCTCTCTCGCGCGCACTCTCTCTCGCGCGCACTCTCTCTCGCGCGCACTCTCTCGCGCGCACTCTCTCTCGCGCGCACTCTCTCTCGCGCGCACTCTCTCTCGCGCGCACTCTCTCTCGCGCGCACACTCTCTCTAGCGCATACTCTCTCTCGCGCGCACTCTCTCTCGCGCGCATTGTCTCTCGCGCGCACTCTCTCTCTCGCGCACACTCTCTCTAGCGCATACTCTCTCTCGCGCGCACTCTCTCTCGCGCGCATTGTCTCTCGCGCGCACTCTCTCTCTCGCGCACACTCTCTCTAGCGCATACTCTCTCTCGCGCGCACTCTCTCTCGCGCGTATTGTCTCTCGCGCGCACTCTCTCTCGCGCGCACTCTCTCTCTCGCGCACTCTCTCTCTCGCGCACTCTCTCTCGCGCGCTCTCTCTCTCTCGCGCCCTCACTCTCTCTCGCGCCCTCTCTCTCTCTCGCGCACACTCTCTCTAGCGCATACTCTCTCTCGCGCGCACTCTCTCTCGCGCGCATTGTCTCTCGCGCGCACTCTCTCTCGCGCGCACTCTCTCTCGCGCGCACTCTCTCTCTCGCGCACACTCTCTCTAGCGCATACTCTCTCTCGAGCGCACTCTCTCTCGCGCGCACTGTCTCTCGCGCGCACTCTCTCTCGCGCGCACTCTCTCTCTCGCGCACTCTCTCTCTCGCGCACACTCTCTCGCGCACTCTCTCTCTCGCGCACTCTCTCTCTCGCGCACTCTCTCTCTCGCGCACTCTCTCTCTCGCGCACTCTCTCTCTCGCGCACTCTCTCTCTCGCGCACTCTCTCTCTCGCGCACTCTCTCTCTCGCGCACACTCTCTCGCGCACTCTCTCTCTCGCGCACTCTCTCTCTCGCGCACTCTCTCTCTCGCGCACTCTCTCTCTCGCGCACTCTCTCTCTCGCGCACTCTCTCTCGCGCACTCTCTCTCTCGCGCACTCTCTCTCGCACGCTCTCTCTCTCTCGCGCCCTCACTCTCTCTCGCGCCCTCTCTCTCTCTCGCGCCCTCTCTCTCTCTCGCGCACACTCTCTCTAGCGCATAATCTCTCTCGCGCGCATTGTCTCTCGCGCGCACTCTCTCTCTCGCGCACTCTCTCTCGCGCGCACTCTCTCTCGCGCGCACTCTCTCGCGCGCACTCTCTCTCGCGCGCACTCTCTCTCGCGCGCACTCCCTCTCGCGCGCACTCTCTCTCGCGCGCTCTCTCTCGCGCGCTCTCTCTCGCGCGCACTCTCTCGCGCGCACTCTCTCGCGCATTCTCTCTCGCGCATTCTCTCTCGCGCACTCTCTCTCGCGCACTCTCTCTCGCGCACTCTCTCTCGCGCCCTCTCTCACTCGCGCCCTCTCTCACTCGCGCCCTCTCTCACTCGCGCCCTCTCTCTCTCGCGCCCTCTTTCTCTCGCGCCCTCTTTCTCTCGCGCCCTCTTTCTCTCGCGCCCTCTCTCTCTCGCGCCCTCTCTCTCTCGCGCCCTCTCTCTCTCGCGCCCTCTCTCTCTCGCGCCCTCTCTCTCTCGCGCCCTCTCTCTCTCGCGCCCTCTCTCTCTCGCGCCCTCTCTCTCTCGCGCCCTCTCTCTCTCGCGCCCTCTCTCTCTCGCGCCCTCTCTCTCTCGCGCCCTCTCTCTCTCGCGCCCTCTCTCTCTCGCGCCCTCTCTCTCTCGCGCCCTCTCTCTCTCGCGCCCTCTCTCTCTCGCGCCCTCTCTCTCTCGCGCCCTCTCTCTCTCGCGCCCTCTCTCTCTCGCGCCCTCTCTCTCTCGCGCACACTCTCTCTCGCGCACCCTCTCTGTCGCGCACACTCTCTCTCGCGCCCTCTCTCTCGCGCGCACTCTCTCTCGCGCGCACTCTCTCTCGCGCGCACTCTCGCGCGCACTCTCGCGCGCATTGTCTCTCGCGCGCACTCTCTCTCTCGCGCACTCTCTCTCTCGCGCACTCTCTCTCTCGCGCACTCTCTCTCGCGCGCACTCTCTCTCGCGCGCACTCTCTCTCGCGCGCACTCTCTCTCGCGCACTCTCTCTCGCGCGCACTCTCTCTCGCGCGCACTCTCTCTCGCGCGCACTCTCTCGCGCGCACTCTCTCTCTCGCACATTCTCTCGCACACTCTCTCTCTCGCGTACTCTCTCTCTCGCGCGCACTCTCTTTCGCACCCTCTCTCTCTCGCACCCTCTCTCTGTCGCGCGCACTCTCTGTCGCGCGCACTCTCTGTCGCGCGCACTCTCTGTCGCGCGCACTCTCTGTCGCGCGCACTCTCTGTCGCGCGCACTCTCTGTCGCGCGCACTCTCTGTCGCGCGCACTCTCTGTCGCGCACACTCTCTGTCGCGCACACTCTCTGTCGCGCGCACTCTCTGTCGCGCGCACTCTCTGTCGCGCGCACTCTCTGTCGCGCGCACTCTCTGTCGCGCGCACTCTCTCTCGCGCGCACTCTCTCTCGCGCGCACTCTCTGTCGCGCGCACTCTCTGTCGCGCGCACTCTCTCTCGCGCCCTCTCTGACTCGCGCCCTCTCTGACTCGCGCCCTCTCTGACTCGCGCCCTCTCTGACTCGCGCCCTCTGTCACTCGCGCCCTCTGTCACTCGCGCCCTCTGTCACTCGCGCCCTCTGTCACTCGCGCCCTCTGTCACTCGCGCCCTCTGTCTCTCGCGCCCTCTCTCTCTCGCGCCCTCTCTCTCTCGCGCCCTCTCTCTCTCGCGCCCTCTCTCTCTCGCGCCCTCTCTCTCTCTAGCGCATACTCTCTCTCGCGCGCACTCTCTCTCGCGCGCACTCTCTCTCGCGCGCATTGTCTCTCGCGCGCACTCTCTCTCTCGCACACTCTCTCTCTCGCGCACTCTCTCGCGCGCTCTCTCTCTCGCGCGCTCTCTCTCTCGCGCGCTCTCTCTCACGCGCCCTCACTCTCTCTCGCGCCCTCTCTCTCTCTAGCGCATACTCTCTCTCGCGTGCACTCTCTCTCGCGCGCATTGTCTCTCGCACGCACTCTCTCTCTCGCGCGCACTCTCTCTCGCGCGCACTCTCTCTCGCGCGCACTCTCTCTCGCGCGCACTCTCTCTCGCGCGCACTCTCTCTCGCGCGCACTCTCTCTCGCGCGCACTCTCTCTCGCGCGCACTCTCTCTCTCGCGCACTCTCTCTCTCGCGCACTCTCTCTCTCGCGCACTCTCTCTCTCGCGCACTCTCTCTCTCGCGCTCTCTCTCTCGCGCGCTCTCTCTCTCGCGCGCCCTCTCTCTCTCTCGCGCACACTCTCTCTAGCGCATACTCTCTCTCGCGCGCACTCTCTCTCGCGCGCACTCTCTCTCGCGCGCACTCTCTCTCGCGCGCACTCTCTCGCGCGCACTCTCTCTCGCGCGCACTCTCTCTCTCGCGCACTCTCTCTCTCGCGCACTCTCTCTCTCGCGCACTCTCTCTCTCGCGCTCTCTCTCTCGCGCGCTCTCTCTCTCGCGCGCCCTCTCTCTCTCTCGCGCACACTCTCTCTAGCGCATACTCTCTCTCGCGCGCTCTCTCTCTCACGCGCCCTCTCTCTCTCTCGCGCACACTCTCTCTAGCGCACACTCTCTCTCGCGCCCTCTCTCTCTCGCGCCCTCTCTCTCTCGCGCCCTCTCTCTCTCGCGCCCTCTCTCTCTCGCGCCCTCTCTCTCTCGCGCCCTCTCTCTCGCGCGCACTCTCTCTCGCGCGCACTCTCTCTCGCGCGCACTCTCTCTCGCGCGCACTCTCTCTCGCGCGCACTCTCTGTCGCGCGCACTCTCTCTCGCGCATTGTCTCTCGCGCGCACTCTCTCGCGCACTCTCTCTCTCGCGCACTCTCTCTCGCGCGCACTCTCTCTCGCGCGCACTCTCTCGCGCGCGCACTCTCTCGCGCGCGCACTCTCTCGCGCGCACTCTCTCTCGCGCGCACTCTCTCTCGCGCGCACTCTCTCGCGCGCACTCTCTCTCTCGCACATTCTCTCGCACACTCTCTCTCTCGCGCACTCTCTCTCTCGCGCGCACTCTCTTTCGCACCCTCTCTCTCTCGCACCCTCTCTCTCTCGCGCGCACTCTCTCTCGCGCGCACTCTCTCTCGCGCGCACTCTCTCGCGCGCACTCTCTGTCGCGCGCACTCTCTGTCGCGCGCACTCTCTGTCGCGCGCACTCTCTGTCGCGCGCACTCTCTCTCGCGCGCACTCTCTCGCGCGCACTCTCTCTCTCGCACATTCTCTCGCACACTCTCTCTCTCGCGCACTCTCTCTCTCGCGCGCACTCTCTCTCTCGCGCACTCTCTCTCGCGCGCACTCTCTCGCGCGCACTCTCTCTCTCGCACATTCTCTCGCACACTCTCTCTCTCGCGCACTCTCTCTCTCTCGCGCACTCTCTTTCGCACCCTCTCTCTCTCGCACCCTCTCTCTCTCGCGCGCACTCTCTCTCGCGCGCACTCTCTCTCGCGCGCACTCTCTCGCGCGCACTCTCTCTCGCGCGCACTCTCTGTCGCGCGCACTCTCTCTCGCGCGCACTCTCTCGCGCGCACTCTCTCTCTCGCACATTCTCTCGCACACTCTCTCTCTCGCGCACTCTCTCTCTCGCGCGCACTCTCTTTCGCGCCCTCTCTCTCTCGCACCCTCTCTCTCTCGCGCGCACTCTCTCTCGCGCGCACTCTCTCTCGCGCGCACTCTCTCGCGCGCACTCTCTCTCGCGCGCACTCTCTGTCGCGCGCACTCTCTGTCGCGCGCACTCTCTGTCGCGCGCACTCTCTGTCGCGCGCACTCTCTCTCGCGCGCACTCTCTCTCGCGCGCACTCTCTCTCGCGCGCACTCTCTCTCGCGCGCACTCTCTCTCGTGCGCACTCTCTCTCTCGCGCATTCTCTCTCGCGCACTCTCTCTCGCGCACTCTCTCACTCGCGCCCTCTCTCACTCGCGCCCTCTCTCACTCGCGCCCTCTCTCACTCGCGCCCTCTCTCTCTCGCGCCCTCTCTCTCTCGCGCCCTCTCTCTCTCGCGCCCTCTCTCTCTCGCGCCCTCTCTCTCTCGCGCCCTCTCTCTCTCGCGCCCTCTCTCTCTCGCGCCCTCTCTCTCTCGCGCCCTCTCTCTCTCGCGCCCTCTCTCTCTCGCGCCCTCTCTCTCTCGCGCCCTCTCTCTCTCGCGCCCTCTCTCTCTCGCGCCCTCTCTCTCTCTAGCGCACACTCTCTGTCGCGCACACTCTCTGTCGCGCACACTCTCTGTCGCGCACACTCTCTCTCGCGCCCTCTCTCTCTCTCGCGCGCACTCTCTCTCGCGCGCACTCTCTCTCGCGCGCACTCTCTCTCGCGCGCACTCTCTCTCGCGCGCACTCTCTCTCGCGCGCATTGTCTCTCGCGCGCACTCTCTCTCGCGCGCACTCTCTCGCGCGCATTCTCTCTCGCGCGCACTCTCTCTCTCGCGCACTCTCTCTCTCGCGCCCTCTCTCTCTCGCGCCCTCTCTCTCTCGCGCCCTCTCTCTCTCGCGCCCTCTCTCTCTCGCGCCCTCTCTCTCTCGCGCCCTCTCTCTCTCGCGCCCTCTCTCTCTCGCGCCCTCTCTCTCTCGCGCCCTCTCTCTCTCGCGCCCTCTCTCTCTCGCGCACACTCTCTCTCGCGCACACTCTCTGTCGCGCACACTCTCTCTCGCGCCCTCTCTCTCGCGCGCACTCTCTCTCGCGCGCACTCTCTCTCGCGCGCACTCTCGCGCGCACTCTCGCGCGCACTCTCGCGCGCACTCTCGCGCGCATTGTCTCTCGCGCGCACTCTCTCTCGCGCGCACTCTCTCTCTCGCGCACTCTCTCTCTCGCGCACTCTCTCTCGCGCGTACTCTCTCTCGCGCGCACTCTCTCTCGCGCGCACTCTCTCGCGCGCACTCTCTCGCGCGCACTCTCTCTCGCGCGCACTCTCTCTCGCGCGCACTCTCTCTCGCGCCCTCTCTCTCTCGCGCCCTCTCTCTCTCGCGCCCTCTCTCTCTCGCGCCCTCTCTCTCTCGCGCCCTCTCTCTCTCGCGCCCTCTCTCTCTCGCGCCCTCTCTCTCTCGCGCCCTCTCTCTCTCGCGCCCTCTCTCTCTCTAGCGCACACTCTCTGTCGCGCACACTCTCTGTCGCGCACACTCTCTCTCGCGCCCTCTCTCTCTCTCGCGCGCACTCTCTCTCGCGCGCACTCTCTCTCGCGCGCACTCTCTCTCGCGCGCACTCTCTCTCGCGCGCACTCTCTCTCGCGCGCATTGTCTCTCGCGCGCACTCTCTCTCGCGCGCACTCTCTCGCGCGCATTCTCTCTCGCGCGCATTCTCTCTCTCGCGCCCTCTCTCTCTCGCGCCCTCTCTCTCTCGCGCCCTCTCTCTCTCGCGCCCTCTCTCTCTCGCGCCCTCTCTCTCTCGCGCCCTCTCTCTCTCGCGCCCTCTCTCTCTCGCGCCCTCTCTCTCTCGCGCCCTCTCTCTCTCGCGCCCTCTCTCTCTCGCGCCCTCTCTCTCTCGCGCCCTCTCTCTCTCGCGCCCTCTCTCTCTCGCGCCCTCTCTCTCTCGCGCACACTCTCTCTCGCGCACACTCTCTGTCGCGCACACTCTCTCTCGCGCCCTCTCTCTCGCGCGCCCTCTCTCTCGCGCGCACTCTCTCTCGCGCGCACTCTCGCGCGCACTCTCGCGCGCACTCTCGCGCGCACTCTCGCGCGCACTCTCGCGCGCACTCTCGCGCGCATTGTCTCTCGCGCGCACTCTCTCTCGCGCGCACTCTCTCTCTCGCGCACTCTCTCTCTCGCGCACTCTCTCTCGCGCGTACTCTCTCTCGCGCGCACTCTCTCTCGCGCGCACTCTCTCTCGCGCGCACTCTCTCGCGCGCACTCTCTCTCGCGCGCACTCTCTCTCGCGCGCACTCTCTCGCGCGCACTCTCTCGCGCGCACTCTCTCGCGCGCACTCTCTCGCGCGCACTCTCTCGCGCGCACTCTCTCTCTCGCACATTCTCTCGCACACTCTCTCTCTCGCGCACTCTCTCTCTCGCGCGCACTCTCTTTCGCACCCTCTCTCTCTCGCACCCTCTCTCTCTCGCGCGCACTCTCTCTCGCGCGCACTCTCTCTCGCGCGCACTCTCTCTCGCGCGCACTCTCTCTCTCGCGCACTCTCTCTCTCGCGCACTCTCTCTCGCGCGTACTCTCTCTCGCGCGCACTCTCTCTCGCGCGCACTCTCTCGCGCGCACTCTCTCTCGCGCGCACTCTCTCTCGCGCGCACTCTCTCGCGCGCACTCTCTCGCGCGCACTCTCTCGCGCGCACTCTCTCGCGCGCACTCTCTCGCGCGCACTCTCTCGCGCGCACTCTCTCTCTCGCACATTCTCTCGCACACTCTCTCTCTCGCGCACTCTCTCTCTCGCGCGCACTCTCTTTCGCACCCTCTCTCTCTCGCACCCTCTCTCTCTCGCGCGCACTCTCTCTCGCGCGCACTCTCTCTCGCGCGCACTCTCTCTCGCGCGCACTCTCTCTCGCGCGCACTCTCTCTCGCGCGCACACTCTCTCTAGCGCATACTCTCTCTCGCGCGCACTCTCTCTCGCGCGCATTGTCTCTCGCGCGCACTCTCTCTCTCGCGCGCACTCTCTCTCTCGCGCACACTCTCTCTCGCGCGCACTCTCTCTCGCGCGCATTGTCTCTCGCGCGCACTCTCTCTCTCGCGCACACTCTCTCTAGCGCATACTCTCTCTCGCGCGCACTCTCTCTCGCGCGCATTGTCTCTCGCGCGCACTCTCTCTCGCGCGCACTCTCTCTCTCGCGCACTCTCTCTCTCGCGCACTCTCTCTCGCGCGCTCTCTCTCTCTCGCGCCCTCACTCTCTCTCGCGCCCTCTCTCTCTCTCGCGCACACTCTCTCTAGCGCATACTCTCTCTCGCGCGCACTCTCTCTCGCGCGCATTGTCTCTCGCGCGCACTCTCTCTCGCGCGCACTCTCTCTCTCGCGCACACTCTCTCTAGCGCATACTCTCTCTCGAGCGCACTCTCTCTCGCGCGCACTCTCTCTCGCGCGCACTGTCTCTCGCGCGCACTCTCTCTCGCGCGCACTCTCTCTCTCGCGCACTCTCTCTCTCGCGCACTCTCTCTCTCGCGCACACTCTCTCGCGCACTCTCTCTCTCGCGCACTCTCTCTCTCGCGCACTCTCTCTCTCGCGCACTCTCTCTCTCGCGCACTCTCTCTCTCGCGCACACTCTCTCGCGCACTCTCTCTCTCGCGCACTCTCTCTCTCGCGCACTCTCTCTCTCGCGCACTCTCTCTCTCGCGCACTCTCTCTCTCGCGCACTCTCTCTCGCGCACTCTCTCTCTCGCGCACTCTCTCTCGCGCGCTCTCTCTCTCTCGCGCCCTCACTCTCTCTCGCGCCCTCTCTCTCTCTCGCGCACACTCTCTCTAGCGCATAATCTCTCTCGCGCGCATTGTCTCTCGCGCGCACTCTCTCTCTCGCGCACTCTCTCTCTCGCGCGCACTCTCTCTCGCGCGCACTCTCTCGCGCGCACTCTCTCTCGCGCGCACTCTCTCTCGCGCGCACTCTCTCGCGCGCACTCTCTCTCGCGCGCTCTCTCTCGCGCGCACTCTCTCGCGCGCACTCTCTCGCGCATTCTCTCTCGCGCATTCTCTCTCGCGCACTCTCTCTCGCGCACTCTCTCTCGCGCACTCTCTCTCGCGCCCTCTCTCACTCGCGCCCTCTCTCACTCGCGCCCTCTCTCTCTCGCGCCCTCTCTCTCTCGCGCCCTCTTTCTCTCGCGCCCTCTTTCTCTCGCGCCCTCTTTCTCTCGCGCCCTCTTTCTCTCGCGCCCTCTCTCTCTCGCGCCCTCTCTCTCTCGCGCCCTCTCTCTCTCGCGCCCTCTCTCTCTCGCGCACTCTCTCTCTCGCGCACACTCTCTCTAGCGCATACTCTCTCTCGAGCGCACTCTCTCTCGCGCGCACTCTCTCTCGCGCGCACTGTCTCTCGCGCGCACTCTCTCTCGCGCGCACTCTCTCTCTCGCGCACTCTCTCTCTCGCGCACACTCTCTCGCGCACTCTCTCTCTCGCGCACTCTCTCTCTCGCGCACTCTCTCTCTCGCGCACTCTCTCTCTCGCGCACTCTCTCTCTCGCGCACACTCTCTCGCGCACTCTCTCTCTCGCGCACTCTCTCTCTCGCGCACTCTCTCTCTCGCGCACTCTCTCTCTCGCGCACTCTCTCTCTCGCGCACTCTCTCTCGCGCACTCTCTCTCTCGCGCACTCTCTCTCGCGCGCTCTCTCTCTCTCGCGCCCTCACTCTCTCTCGCGCCCTCTCTCTCTCTCGCGCACACTCTCTCTAGCGCATAATCTCTCTCGCGCGCATTGTCTCTCGCGCGCACTCTCTCTCTCGCGCGCACTCTCTCTCGCGCGCACTCTCTCGCGCGCACTCTCTCTCGCGCGCACTCTCTCTCGCGCGCACTCTCTCGCGCGCACTCTCTCTCGCGCGCTCTCTCTCGCGCGCACTCTCTCGCGCGCACTCTCTCGCGCATTCTCTCTCGCGCATTCTCTCTCGCGCACTCTCTCTCGCGCACTCTCTCTCGCGCACTCTCTCTCGCGCCCTCTCTCACTCGCGCCCTCTCTCACTCGCGCCCTCTCTCTCTCGCGCCCTCTCTCTCTCGCGCCCTCTTTCTCTCGCGCCCTCTTTCTCTCGCGCCCTCTCTCTCTCGCGCCCTCTCTCTCTCGCGCCCTCTCTCTCTCGCGCCCTCTCTCTCTCGCGCCCTCTCTCTCTCGCGCCCTCTCTCTCTCGCGCCCTCTCTCTCTCGCGCCCTCTCTCTCTCGCGCCCTCTCTCTCTCGCGCCCTCTCTCTCTCGCGCACTCTCTCTCTCGCGCCCTCTCTCTCTCGCGCCCTCTCTCTCTCGCGCCCTCTCTCTCTCGCGCCCTCTCTCTCTCGCGCCCTCTCTCTCTCGCGCCCTCTCTCTCTCTAGCGCATACTCTCTCTCGCGCACACTCTCTCTCGCGCACCCTCTCTGTCGCGCACACTCTCTCTCGCGCCCTCTCTCTCTCGCGCCCTCTCTCTCTCGCGCCCTCTCTCTCGCGCGCCCTCTCTCTCGCGCGCACTCTCTCTCGCGCGCACTCTCTCTCGCGCGCACTCTCGCGCGCACTCTCGCGCGCATTGTCTCTCGCGCGCACTCTCTCTCTCGCGCACTCTCTCTCGCGCGCACTCTCTCTCGCGCGCACTCTCTCTCGCGCGCACTCTCTCTCGCGCGCACTCTCTCTCGCGCGCACTCTCTCTCGCGCGCACTCTCTCGCGCGCACTCTCTCTCTCGCACATTCTCTCGCACACTCTCTCTCTCGCGTACTCTCTCTCTCTCGCGCGCACTCTCTTTCGCACCCTCTCTCTCTCGCACCCTCTCTCTCTCGCGCGCACTCTCTGTCGCGCGCACTCTCTGTCGCGCGCACTCTCTGTCGCGCGCACTCTCTGTCGCGCGCACTCTCTGTCGCGCGCACTCTCTGTCGCGCGCACTCTCTGTCGCGCGCACTCTCTGTCGCGCGCACTCTCTGACTCGCGCCCTCTCTGACTCGCGCCCTCTCTGACTCGCGCCCTCTCTGACTCGCGCCCTCTCTGACTCGCGCCCTCTCTGACTCGCGCCCTCTCTGACTCGCGCCCTCTCTGACTCGCGCCCTCTCTGACTCGCGCCCTCTGTCACTCGCGCCCTCTGTCACTCGCGCCCTCTGTCACTCGCGCCCTCTGTCACTCGCGCCCTCTGTCACTCGCGCCCTCTGTCACCCGCGCCCTCTGTCACTCGCGCCCTCTGTCACTCGCGCCCTCTGTCACTCGCGCCCTCTCTCTCTCGCGCCCTCTCTCTCTCGCGCCCTCTCTCTCTCGCGCCCTCTCTCTCTCGCGCCCTCTCTCTCTCGCGCCCTCTCTCTCTCGCGCCCTCTCTCTCTTGCGCCCTCTCTCTCTCGCGCCCTCTCTCTCTCTCGCGCCCTCTCTCTCTCGCGCCCTCTCTCTCTCGCGCCCTCTCTCTCTCGCGCCCTCTCTCTCTCGCACCCTCTCTCTCTCGCGCCCTCTCTCTCTCGCGCCCTCTCTCTCTCGCGCCCTCTCTCTCTCGCGCCCTCTCTCTCTCGCGCCCTCTCTCTCTCTAGCGCATACTCTCTCTCGCGCACACTCTCTCTCGCGCACCCTCTCTGTCGCGCACACTCTCTCTCGCGCCCTCTCTCTCGCGCGCCCTCTCTCTCGCGTGCACTCTCTCTCGCGCGCACTCTCTCTCGCGCGCACTCTCGCGCGCACTCTCGCGCGCATTGTCTCTCGCGCGCACTCTCTCTCGCGCACTCTCTCTCGCGCGCACTCTCTCTCGCGCGCACTCTCTCTCGCGCGCACTCTCTCTCGCGCGCACTCTCTCTCGCGCGCACTCTCTCTCGCGCGCACTCTCTCTCGCGCGCACTCTCTCTCGCGCGCACTCTCTCTCGCGCGCACTCTCTCTCGCGCGCACTCTCTCGCGCGCACTCTCTCGCGCGCACTCTCTCTCTCGCACATTCTCTCGCACACTCTCTCTCTCGCGTACTCTCTCTCTCTCGCGCGCACTCTCTTTCGCACCCTCTCTCTCTCGCACCCTCTCTCTGTCGCGCGCACTCTCTGTCGCGCGCACTCTCTGTCGCGCGCACTCTCTGTCGCGCGCACTCTCTGTCGCGCGCACTCTCTGTCGCGCGCACTCTCTGTCGCGCGCACTCTCTGTCGCGCGCACTCTCTGTCGCGCGCACTCTCTGTCGCGCGCACTCTCTCTCGCGCCCTCTCTGACTCGCGCCCTCTCTGACTCGCGCCCTCTCTGACTCGCGCCCTCTCTGACTCGCGCCCTCTGTCACTCGCGCCCTCTGTCACTCGCGCCCTCTGTCACTCGCGCCCTCTGTCACTCGCGCCCTCTGTCTCTCGCGCCCTCTCTCTCTCGCGCCCTCTCTCTCTCGCGCCCTCTCTCTCTCGCGCCCTCTCTCTCTCGCGCCCTCTCTCTCTCGCGCCCTCTCTCTCTCGCGCCCTCTCTCTCTCGCGCCCTCTCTCTCTCGCGCCCTCTCTCTCTCTAGCGCATACTCTCTCTCGCGCGCACTCTCTCTCGCGCGCACTCTCTCTCGCGCGCACTCTCTCTCGCGCGCACTCTCTCTCTCGCACACTCTCTCTCTCGCGCACTCTCTCGCGCACTCTCTCTCTCGCGCATTCTCTCTCTCGCGCGCTCTCTCTCACGCGCCCTCACTCTCTCTCGCGCCCTCTCTCTCTCTAGCGCATACTCTCTCTCGCGTGCACTCTCTCTCGCGCGCATTGTCTCTCGCGCGCACTCTCTCTCTCGCGCACTCTCTCTCTCGCGCGCACTCTCTCTCGCGCGCACTCTCTCTCGCGCGCACTCTCTCTCGCGCGCACTCTCTCTCGCGCGCACTCTCTCTCGCGCGCACTCTCTCTCGCGCGCACTCTCTCTCGCGCGCACTCTCTCGCGCGCACTCTCTCTCTCGCGCACTCTCTCTCTCGCGCACTCTCTCTCTCGCGCACTCTCTCTCTCGCGCTCTCTCTCTCGCGCGCTCTCTCTCTCGCGCGCCCTCTCTCTCTCTCGCGCACACTCTCTCTAGCGCATACTCTCTCTCGCGCGCACTCTCTCTCGCGCGCACTCTCTCTCTCGCGCACTCACTCTCGCGCGCTCTCTCTCTCACGCGCCCTCTCTCTCTCTCGCGCACACTCTCTCTAGCGCACACTCTCTCTCGCGCGCACTCTCTCTCGCGCGCACTCTCTCTCGCGCGCACTCTCTCTCGCGCGCACTCTCTCTCGCGCGCACTCTCTCGCGCATTCTCTCTCGCGCACTCTCTCTCGCGCACTCTCTCTCGCGCACTCTCTCTCGCGTACTCTCTCTCTCTCGCGCACTCTCTCTCTCGCGCCCTCTCTCTCGCGTGCACTCTCTCTCGCGCGCACTCTCTCTCGCGCGCACTCTCTCTCGCGCGCACTCTCTCTCGCGCGCACTCTCTCTCGCGCGCACTCTCTCTCGCGCGCACTCTCTCTCGCGCGCACTCTCTCTCGCGCGCACTCTCTGTCGCGCGCACTCTCTGTCGCGCGCACTCTCTGTCGCGCGCACTCTCTGTCGCGCATTGTCTCTCGCGCGCACTCTCTCGCGCACTCTCTCTCGCGCGCACTCTCTCTCGCGCGCACTCTCTCGCGCGCACTCTCTCTCGCGCGCACTCTCTCTCGCGCGCACTCTCTCTCGCGCGCACTCTCTCGCGCGCACTCTCTCTCGCGCGCACTCTCTCTCGCGCGCACTCTCTCTCGCGCGCACTCTCTCGCGCGCACTCTCTCTCTCGCACATTCTCTCGCACACTCTCTCTCTCGCGCACTCTCTCTCTCGCGCGCACTCTCTTTCGCACCCTCTCTCTCTCGCACCCTCTCTCTCTCGCGCGCACTCTCTCTCGCGTGCACTCTCTCTCGCGCGCACTCTCTCTCGCGCGCACTCTCTCTCGCGCGCACTCTCTCTCGCGCGCACTCTCTGTCGCGCGCACTCTCTGTCGCGCGCACTCTCTGTCGCGCGCACTCTCTGTCGCGCGCACTCTCTGTCGCGCGCACTCTCTGTCGCGCGCACTCTGTCGCGCGCACTCTCTGTCGCGCGCACTCTCTGTCGCGCGCACTCTCTGTCGCGCGCACTCTCTGTCGCGCGCACTCTCTGTCGCGCGCACTCTCTGTCGCGCGCACTCTCTCTCGCGCGCACTCTCTCGCGCGCACTCTCTCTCGCGCGCACTCTCTCTCGCGCGCACTCTCTCTCGCGCCCTCTCTGACTCGCGCCCTCTCTGACTCGCGCCCTCTCTGACTCGCGCCCTCTCTGACTCGCGCCCTCTCTGACTCGCGCCCTCTCTGACTCGCGCCCTCTCTGACTCGCGCCCTCTGTCACTCGCGCCCTCTGTCACTCGCGCCCTCTGTCACTCGCGCCCTCTGTCACTCGCGCCCTCTGTCACTCGCGCCCTCTGTCACTCGCGCCCTCTGTCACTCGCGCCCTCTCTCTCTCGCGCCCTCTCTCTCTCGCGCCCTCTCTCTCTCTAGCGCATACTCTCTCTCGCGCCCTCTCTCTCTCGCGCGCACTCTCTCTCGCGCGCACTCTCTCTCGCGCGCACTCTCTCTCGCGCGCATTGTCTCTCGCGCGCACTCTCTCTCTCGCACACTCTCTCTCTCGCGCACTCTCTCTCTCGCGCACTCTCTCTCTCGCGCACTCTCTCTCTCGCGCACTCTCTCTCTCGCGCACTCTCTCTCGCGCGCTCTCTCTCTCACGCGCCCTCTCTCTCTCTCGCGCACACTCTCTCTAGCGCATACTCTCTCTCGCGCGCACTCTCTCTCGCGCGCACTCTCTCTCGCGCGCTCTCTCTCTCACGCGCCCTCTCTCTCTCTCGCGCACACTCTCTCTAGCGCATACTCTCTCTCGGGCGCACTCTCTCTCGGGCGCACTCTCTCTCGCGCGCACTCTCTCTCGCGCGCACTCTCTCTCGCGCGCTCTCTCTCTCGCGCGCACTCTCTCTCTCGCGCATTCTCTCTCGCGCACTCTCTCTCGCGCACTCTCTCTCGCGCACACTCTCTCGCGCCCTCTCTCACTCGCGCCCTCTCTCACTCGCGCCCTCTCTCACTCGCGCACTCTCTCTCGCGCGCACTCTCTCTCGCGCGCACTCTCTCTCGCGCGCACTCTCTCTCGCGCGCACTCTCTCTCGCGCGCACTCTCTCTCGCGCGCACTCTCTCGCGCGCACTCTCTCGCGCGCACTCTCTCGCGCGCACTCTCTCGCGCGCACTCTCTCGCGCGCACTCTCTCTCTCGCACATTCTCTCGCACACTCTCTCTCTCGCGCACACTCTCTCTCGCGCGCACTCTCTTTCGCACCCTCTCTCTCTCGCACCCTCTCTCTCTCGCGCGCACTCTCTCTCGCGCGCACTCTCTGTCGCGCGCACTCTCTGTCGCGCACACTCTCTCTCGCGCCCTCTCTCTCGCGCGCACTCTCTCTCGCGCGCACTCTCTCTCGCGCGCACTCTCTCTCGCGCGCACTCTCTCTCGCGCGCACTCTCTCTCGCGCGCACTCTCTCTCGCGCGCACTCTCTCTCGCGCGCACTCTCTCTCGCGCGCACTCTCGCGCGCACTCTCGCGCGCACTCTCGCGCGCACTCTCGCGCGCATTGTCTCTCGCGCGCACTCTCTCTCGCGCGCACTCTCTCTCTCGCGCACTCTCTCTCTCGCGCACTCTCTCTCGCGCGCACTCTCTCTCGCGCGCACTCTCTCTCGCGCGCACTCTCTCTCGCGCGCACTCTCTCGCGCGCACTCTCTCTCGCGCGCACTCTCTCTCGCGCGCACTCTCTCTCGCGCGCACTCTCTCGCGCGCACTCTCTCGCGCGCACTCTCTCGCGCGCACTCTCTCGCGCGCACTCTCTCTCTCGCACATTCTCTCGCACACTCTCTCTCTCGCGCACTCTCTCTCTCGCGCGCACTCTCTTTCGCACCCTCTCTCTCTCGCACACTCTCTCTCTCGCGCGCACTCTCTCTCGCGCGCACTATCTCTCGCGCGCACTCTCTCTCGCGCGCACTCTCTCTCGCGCGCACTCTCTGTCGCGCGCACTCTCTGTCGCGCGCACTCTCTGTCGCGCACACTCTCTCTCGCGCCCTCTCTCTCGCGCGCCCTCTCTCTCGCGCGCACTCTCTCTCGCGCGCACTCTCTCTCGCGCGCACTCTCTCTCGCGCGCACTCTCTCTCGCGCGCACTCTCTCTCGCGCGCACTCTCTCTCGCGCGCACACTCTCTCTAGCGCATACTCTCTCTCGCGCGCACTCTCTCTCGCGCGCATTGTCTCTCGCGCGCACTCTCTCTCTCGCGCACACTCTCTCTAGCGCATACTCTCTCTCGCGCGCACTCTCTCTCGCGCGCATTGTCTCTCGCGCGCACTCTCTCTCTCGCGCACACTCTCTCTAGCGCATACTCTCTCTCGCGCGCACTCTCTCTCGCGCGCATTGTCTCTCGCGCGCACTCTCTCTCGCGCGCACTCTCTCTCTCGCGCACTCTCTCTCTCGCGCACTCTCTCTCTCGGGCACTCTCTCTCTCGGGCACTCTCTCTCTCGCGCACTCTCTCTCTCGCGCACACTCTCTCGCGCACTCTCTCTCTCGCGCACTCTCTCTCTCGCGCACTCTCTCTCTCGCGCACTCTCTCTCTCGCGCACTCTCTCTCTCGCGCACTCTCTCTCGCGCGCTCTCTCTCTCTCGCGCCCTCACTCTCTCTCGCGCCCTCTCTCTCTCTCGCGCACACTCTCTCTCGCGCGCACTCTCTCTCGCGCGCACTCTCTCTCGCGCGCACTCTCTCTCGCGCGCACTCTCTCTCGCGCGCACTCTCTCTCGCGCGCACTCTCGCGCGCACTCTCGCGCGCACTCTCGCGCGCATTGTCTCTCGCGCGCACTCTCTCTCGCGCGCACTCTCTCTCTCGCGCACTCTCTCTCGCGCGCACTCTCTCTCGCGCGCACTCTCTCTCGCGCGCACTCTCTCTCGCGCGCACTCTCTCGCGCGCGCACTCTCTCGCGCGCACTCTCTCTCGCGCGCACTCTCTCTCGCGCGCACTCTCTCGCGCGCACTCTCTCGCGCGCACTCTCTCGCGCGCACTCTCTCGCGCGCACTCTCTCGCGCGCACTCTCTCTCTCGCACATTCTCTCGCACACTCTCTCTCTCGCGCACTCTCTCTCTCGCGCGCACTCTCTTTCGCACCCTCTCTCTCTCGCACACTCTCTCTCTCGCGCGCACTCTCTCTCGCGCGCACTATCTCTCGCGCGCACTCTCTCTCGCGCGCACTCTCTCTCGCGCGCACTCTCTCTCGCGCGCACTCTCTGTCGCGCGCACTCTCTGTCGCGCGCACTCTCTGTCGCGCGCACTCTCTGTCGCGCGCACTCTCTGTCGCGCACACTCTCTCTCGCGCCCTCTCTCTCGCGCGCCCTCTCTCTCGCGCGCACTCTCTCTCGCGCGCACTCTCTCTCGCGCGCACTCTCTCTCGCGCGCACTCTCTCTCGCGCGCACACTCTCTCTAGCGCATACTCTCTCTCGCGCGCACTCTCTCTCGCGCGCATTGTCTCTCGCGCGCACTCTCTCTCTCGCGCACACTCTCTCTAGCGCATACTCTCTCTCGCGCGCACTCTCTCTCGCGCGCATTGTCTCTCGCGCGCACTCTCTCTCTCGCGCACACTCTCTCTAGCGCATACTCTCTCTCGCGCGCACTCTCTCTCGCGCGCATTGTCTCTCGCGCGCACTCTCTCTCGCGCGCACTCTCTCTCTCGCGCACTCTCTCTCTCGCGCACTCTCTCTCTCGGGCACTCTCTCTCTCGCGCACTCTCTCTCTCGCGCACACTCTCTCGCGCACTCTCTCTCTCGCGCACTCTCTCTCTCGCGCACTCTCTCTCTCGCGCACTCTCTCTCTCGCGCACTCTCTCTCTCGCGCACTCTCTCTCGCGCGCTCTCTCTCTCTCGCGCCCTCACTCTCTCTCGCGCCCTCTCTCTCTCTCTCGCACACTCTCTCTCGCGCACACTCTCTCTAGCGCATACTCTCTCTAGCGCATACTCTCTCTCGCGCGCACTCTCTCTCGCGCGCATTCTCTCTCGCGCGCATTCTCTCTCGCGCGCACTCTCTCTCGCGCGCACTCTCTCTCTCGCGCACACTCTCTCTCGCGCACACTCTCTCTAGCGCATACTCTCTCTCGAGCGCACTCTCTCTCGCGCGCACTCTCTCTCGCGCGCACTCTCTCTCGCGCGCACTCTCTCTCTCGCGCACTCTCTCTCTCGCGCACACTCTCTCGCGCACTCTCTCTCTCGCGCACTCTCTCTCTCGCGCACTCTCTCTCTCGCGCACTCTCTCTCTCGCGCACTCTCTCTCTCGCGCACTCTCTCTCTCGCGCACTCTCTCTCGCGCACTCTCTCTCTCGCGCACTCTCTCTCGCGCGCTCTCTCTCTCTCGCGCCCTCACTCTCTCTCGCGCCCTCTCTCTCTCTCGCGCACACTCTCTCTAGCGCATAATCTCTCTCGCGCGCATAATGTCTCTCGCGCGCACTCTCTCTCTCTCGCGCACTCTCTCTCTCGCGCACTCTCTCTCTCGCGCGCACTCTCTCTCGCGCGCACTCTCTCGCGCGCACTCTCTCTCGCGCGCACTCTCTCTCGCGCGCACTCTCTCTCGCGCGCACTCTCTCTCGCGCGCACTCTCTCTCGCGCGCACTCTCTCTCGCGCGCACTCTCTCTCGCGCGCACTCTCTCGCGCGCACTCTCTCGCGCGCACTCTCTCGCGCATTCTCTCTCGCGCACTCTCTCTCGCGCCCTCTCTCTCGCGCCCTCTCTCACTCGCGCCCTCTCTCACTCGCGCCCTCTCTCACTCGCGCCCTCTCTCACTCGCGCCCTCTCTCTCTCGCGCCCTCTCTCTCTCGCGCCATCTCTCTCTCGCGCCCTCTTTCTCTCGCGCCCTCTTTCTCTCGCGCCCTCTTTCTCTCGCGCCCTCTTTCTCTCGCGCCCTCTTTCTCTCGCGCCCTCTTTCTCTCGCGCCCTCTTTCTCTCGCGCCCTCTCTCTCTCGCGCCCTCTCTCTCTCGCGCCCTCTCTCTCTCGCGCCCTCTCTCTCTCGCGCCCTCTCTCTCTCGCGCCCTCTCTCTCTCGCGCCCTCTCTCTCTCGCGCCCTCTCTCTCTCGCGCCCTCTCTCTCTCGCGCCCTCTCTCTCTCGCGCCCTCTCTCTCTCGCGCCCTCTCTCTCTCGCGCCCTCTCTCTCTCTAGCGCATACTCTCTCTCGCGCACACTCTCTCTCGCGCACCCTCTCTGTCGCGCGCACTCTCTCTCGCGCCCTCTCTCTCGCGCGCACTCTCTCTCGCGCGCACTCTCTCTCGCGCGCACTCTCGCGCGCACTCTCGCGCGCATTGTCTCTCGCGCGCACTCTCTCTCTCGCGCACTCTCTCTCTCGCGCACTCTCTCTCTCGCGCACTCTCTCTCGCGCGCACTCTCTCTCGCGCGCACTCTCTCTCGCGCGCACTCTCTCGCACATTCTCTCGCACACTCTCTCTCTCGCGTACTCTCTCTCTCGCGCGCACTCTCTTTCGCACCCTCTCTCTCTCGCACCCTCTCTCTCTCGCGCGCACTCTCTGTCACGCGCACTCTCTGTCGCGCGCACTCTCTGTCGCGCGCAATCTCTGTCGCGCGCACTCTCTGTCGCGCGCACTCTCTGTCGCGCGCACTCTCTGTCGCGCGCACTCTCTGTCGCGCGCACTCTCTGTCGCGCGCACTCTCTCTCGCGCGCACTCTCTCTCGCGCGCACTCTCTCTCGCGCGCACTCTCTCTCGCGCCCTCTCTGACTCGCGCCCTCTCTGACTCGCGCCCTCTCTGACTCGCGCCCTCTCTGACTCGCGCCCTCTCTGACTCGCGCCCTCTCTGACTCGCGCCCTCTCTGACTCGCGCCCTCTCTGACTCGCGCCCTCTGTCACTCGCGCCCTCTGTCACTCGCGCCCTCTGTCACTCGCGCCCTCTGTCACTCGCGCCCTCTGTCACTCGCGCCCTCTGTCTCTCGCGCCCTCTCTCTCTCGCGCCCTCTCTCTCTCGCGCCCTCTCTCTCTCGCGCCCTCTCTCTCTCGCGCCCTCTCTCTCTCGCGCCCTCTCTCTCTCGCGCCCTCTCTCTCTCGCGCCCTCTCTCTCTCGCGCCCTCTCTCTCTCGCGCCCTCTCTCTCTCGCGCCCTCTCTCTCTCTAGCGCATACTCTCTCTCGCGCCCTCTCTCTCTCGCGCGCACTCTCTCTCGCGCGCACTCTCTCTCGCGCGCATTGTCTCTCGCGCGCACTCTCTCTCTCGCACACTCTCTCGCGCACTCTCTCGCGCACTCTCTCTCTCGCGCACTCTCTCTCTCGCGCACTCTCTCTCTCGCGCACTCTCTCTCTCGCGCGCTCTCTCTCACGCGCCCTCACTCTCTCTCGCGCCCTCTCTCTCTCTAGCGCATACTCTCTCTCGCGCACTCTCTCTCTCGCGCGCACTCTCTCTCGCGCGCACTCTCTCTCGCGCGCACTCTCTCTCGCGCGCACTCTCTCTCGCGCGCACTCTCTCTCGCGCGCACTCTCTCTCGCGCGCACTCTCTCTCTCGCGCACTCTCTCTCTCGCGCGCTCTCTCTCACGCGCCCTCACTCTCTCTCGCGCCCTCTCTCTCTCTAGCGCATACTCTCTCTCGCGTGCACTCTCTCTCGCGCACTCTCTCTCTCGCGCACTCTCTCTCTCGCGCGCACTCTCTCTCGCGCACTCTCTCTCTCGCGCGCACTCTCTCTCGCGCGCACTCTCTCTCGCGCGCACTCTCTCTCGCGCGCACTCTCTCTCGCGCGCACTCTCTCTCGCGCGCACTCTCTCTCGCGCGCACTCTCTCTCTCGCGCACTCTCTCTCTCGCGCACACTCTCTCGCGCACTCTCTCTCTCGCGCACTCTCTCTCTCGCGCACTCTCTCTCTCGCGCACTCTCTCTCTCGCGCACTCTCTCTCTCGCGCACTCTCTCTCTCGCGCACTCTCTCTCTCGCGCACTCTCTCTCGCGCACTCTCTCTCTCGCGCACTCTCTCTCGCGCGCTCTCTCTCTCTCGCGCCCTCACTCTCTCTCGCGCCCTCTCTCTCTCTCGCGCACACTCTCTCTAGCGCATAATCTCTCTCGCGCGCATAATGTCTCTCGCGCGCACTCTCTCTCTCTCGCGCACTCTCTCTCTCGCGCGCACTCTCTCTCGCGCGCACTCTCTCGCGCGCACTCTCTCTCGCGCGCACTCTCTCTCGCGCGCACTCTCTCTCGCGCGCACTCTCTCTCGCGCGCACTCTCTCTCGCGCGCACTCTCTCTCGCGCGCACTCTCTCTCGCGCGCACTCTCTCTCGCGCGCACTCTCTCGCGCGCACTCTCTCGCGCATTCTCTCTCGCGCATTCTCTCTCGCGCACTCTCTCTCGCGCACTCTCTCTCGCGCCCTCTCTCTCGCGCCCTCTCTCACTCGCGCCCTCTCTCACTCGCGCCCTCTCTCACTCGCGCCCTCTCTCACTCGCGCCCTCTCTCACTCGCGCCCTCTCTCTCTCGCGCCCTCTCTCTCTCGCGCCCTCTCTCTCTCGCGCCCTCTTTCTCTCGCGCCCTCTTTCTCTCGCGCCCTCTTTCTCTCGCGCCCTCTTTCTCTCGCGCCCTCTTTCTCTCGCGCCCTCTTTCTCTCGCGCCCTCTCTCTCTCGCGCCCTCTCTCTCTCGCGCCCTCTCTCTCTCGCGCCCTCTCTCTCTCGCGCCCTCTCTCTCTCGCGCCCTCTCTCTCTCGCGCCCTCTCTCTCTCGCGCCCTCTCTCTCTCGCGCCCTCTCTCTCTCGCGCCCTCTCTCTCTCGCGCCCTCTCTCTCTCGCGCCCTCTCTCTCTCGCGCCCTCTCTCTCTCGCGCCCTCTCTCTCTCGCGCCCTCTCTCTCTCGCGCCCTCTCTCTCTCGCGCCCTCTCTCTCTCGCGCCCTCTCTCTCTCTAGCGCATACTCTCTCTCGCGCACACTCTCTCTCGCGCACCCTCTCTGTCGCGCACACTCTCTCTCGCGCCCTCTCTCTCGCGCGCACTCTCTCTCGCGCGCACTCTCTCTCGCGCGCACTCTCGCGCGCACTCTCGCGCGCATTGTCTCTCGCGCGCACTCTCTCTCTCGCGCACTCTCTCTCTCGCGCACTCTCTCTCTCGCGCACTCTCTCTCGCGCGCACTCTCTCTCGCGCGCACTCTCTCTCGCGCGCACTCTCTCGCACATTCTCTCGCACACTCTCTCTCTCGCGTACACTCTCTCTCGCGCGCACTCTCTTTCGCACCCTCTCTCTCTCGCACCCTCTCTCTCTCGCGCGCACTCTCTGTCACGCGCACTCTCTGTCGCGCGCACTCTCTGTCGCGCGCACTCTCTGTCGCGCGCAATCTCTGTCGCGCGCACTCTCTGTCGCGCGCACTCTCTGTCGCGCGCACTCTCTGTCGCGCGCACTCTCTGTCGCGCGCACTCTCTGTCGCGCGCACTCTCTCTCGCGCGCACTCTCTCTCGCGCGCACTCTCTCTCGCGCGCACTCTCTCTCGCGCGCACTCTCTCTCGCGCCCTCTCTGACTCGCGCCCTCTCTGACTCGCGCCCTCTCTGACTCGCGCCCTCTCTGACTCGCGCCCTCTCTGACTCGCGCCCTCTCTGACTCGCGCCCTCTGTCACTCGCGCCCTCTGTCACTCGCGCCCTCTGTCACTCGCGCCCTCTGTCACTCGCGCCCTCTGTCTCTCGCGCCCTCTCTCTCTCGCGCCCTCTCTCTCTCGCGCCCTCTCTCTCTCGCGCCCTCTCTCTCTCGCGCCCTCTCTCTCTCGCGCCCTCTCTCTCTCGCGCCCTCTCTCTCTCGCGCCCTCTCTCTCTCGCGCCCTCTCTCTCTCGCGCCCTCTCTCTCTCGCGCCCTCTCTCTCTCGCGCCCTCTCTCTCTCGCGCCCTCTCTCTCTCGCGCCCTCTCTCTCTCTAGCGCATACTCTCTCTCGCGCCCTCTCTCTCTCGCGCGCACTCTCTCTCGCGCGCACTCTCTCTCGCGCGCATTGTCTCTCGCGCGCACTCTCTCTCTCGCACACTCTCTCGCGCACTCTCTCGCGCACTCTCTCTCTCGCGCACTCTCTCTCTCGCGCACTCTCTCTCTCGCGCACTCTCTCTCTCGCGCGCTCTCTCTCACGCGCCCTCACTCTCTCTCGCGCCCTCTCTCTCTCTAGCGCATACTCTCTCTCGCGTGCACTCTCTCTCGCGCACTCTCTCTCTCGCGCACTCTCTCTCTCGCGCGCACTCTCTCTCGCGCGCACTCTCTCTCGCGCGCACTCTCTCTCGCGCGCACTCTCTCTCGCGCGCACTCTCTCTCGCGCGCACTCTCTCTCGCGCGCACTCTCTCTCTCGCGCACTCTCTCTCTCGCGCGCTCTCTCTCACGCGCCCTCACTCTCTCTCGCGCCCTCTCTCTCTCTAGCGCATACTCTCTCTCGCGTGCACTCTCTCTCGCGCACTCTCTCTCTCGCGCACTCTCTCTCTCGCGCGCACTCTCTCTCGCGCGCACTCTCTCTCGCGCGCACTCTCTCTCGCGCGCACTCTCTCTCGCGCGCACTCTCTCTCGCGCGCACTCTCTCTCGCGCGCACTCTCTCTCGCGCGCACTCTCTCTCGCGCGCACTCTCTCTCGCGCGCACTCTCTCTCGCGCGCACTCTCTCTCGCGCGCACTCTCTCTCTCGCGCACTCTCTCTCTCGCGCACTCTCTCTCTCGCGCACTCTCTCTCTCGCGCACTCTCTCTCTCGCGCACTCTCTCTCGCGCGCTCTCTCTCTCACGCGCCCTCTCTCTGTCTCGCGCACACTCTCTCTAGCGCATACTCTCTCTCGCGCGCACTCTCTCTCGCGCGCACTCTCTCTCTCGCGCACTCTCTCTCGCGCGCTCTCTCTCTCACGCGCCCTCTCTCTCTCTCGCGCACACTCTCTCTAGCGCGCACTCTCTCTCGCGCGCACTCTCTCTCTCGCGCACTCTCTCTCTCGCGCACTCTCTCTCGCGCGCACTCTCTCTCTTGCGCACTCTCTCTCTCGCGCGCACTCTCTCGCGCGCACTCTCTCTCGCGCGCACTCTCTCTCGCGCGCACTCTCTCTCGCGCGCACTCTCTCTCGTGCGCACTCTCTCTCGCGCGCACTCTCTCTCGCGCGCACTCTCTCTCGCGCGCACTCTCTCTCGCGCGCACTCTCTCGCGCATTCTCTCTCGCGCACTCTCTCTCGCGCACTCTCTCTCGCGCACTCTCTCTCTCGCGCCCTCTCTCTCTCGCGCCCTCTCTCTCTCGCGCCCTCTCTCTCTCGCGCCCTCTCTCTCTCTCGCCCTCTCTCTCTCGCGCCCTCTCTCTCTCTAGCGCATACTCTCTCTCGCGCACACTCTCTCTCGCGCACACTCTCTGTCGCGCACACTCTCTGTCGCGCACACTCTCTGTCGCGCACACTCTCTGTCGCGCACACTCTCTCTCGCGCCCTCTCTCTCGCGCGCCCTCTCTCTCGCGCGCCCTCTCTCTCGCGCGCCCTCTCTCTCGCGCGCACTCTCTCTCTCGCGCCCTCTCTCTCGCGCGCACTCTCTCTCTCGCGCCCTCTCTCTCGCGCGCACTCTCTCTCGCGCGCACTCTCTCTCGCGCGCACTCTCTCTCGCGCGCACTCTCTCTCGCGCGCACTCTCTCTCGCGCGCACTCTCTCTCGCGCGCACTCTCTGTCGCGCGCACTCTCTGTCGCGCGCACTCTCTCTCGCGCGCACTCTCGCGCGCACTCTCGCGCGCATTGTCTCACGCGCGCACTCTCTCGCGCACTCTCTCTCGCGCGCACTCTCTCTCGCGCGCACTCTCTCTCGCGCGCACTCTCTCTCGCGCGCACTCTCTCGCGCGCACTCTCTCGCGCGCACTCTCTCTCTCGCACATTCTCTCGCACACTCTCTCTCTCGCGCACTCTCTCTCTCGCGCGCACTCTCTTTCGCACCCTCTCTCTCTCGCACCCTCTCTCTCTCGCACCCTCTCTCTCTCGCGCGCACTCTCTCTCGCGCGCACTCTCTCTCGCGCGCACTCTCTCGCGCGCACTCTCTCTCGCGCGCACTCTCTCTCGCGCGCACTCTCTCTCGCGCGCACTCTCTCTCGCGCGCACTCTCTCTCGCGCGCACTCTCTCTCGCGCGCACTCTCTCTCGCGCGCACTCTCTCTCGCGCGCACTCTCGCGCGCATTGTCTCTCGCGCGCACTCTCTCGCGCACTCTCTCTCACGCGCACTCTCTCTCGCGCGCACTCTCTCTCGCGCGCACTCTCTCGCGCGCGCACTCTCTCGCGCGCACTCTCTCTCGCGCGCACTCTCTCTCGCGCGCACTCTCTCTCGCGCGCACTCTCTCTCGCGCGCACTCTCTCGCGCGCACTCTCTCTCTCGCACATTCTCTCGCACACTCTCTCTCTCGCGCACTCTCTCTCTCGCGCGCACTCTCTTTCGCACCCTCTCTCTCTCGCACCCTCTCTCTCTCGCACCCTCTCTCTCTCGCGCGCACTCTCTCTCGCGCGCATTGTCTCTCGCGCGCACTCTCTCTCTCGCGCACTCTCTCGCGCGCACTCTCTCTCGCGCGCACTCTCTCTCGCGCGCACTCTCTGTCGCGCGCACTCTCTGTCGCGCGCACTCTTTGTCGCGCGCACTCTCTGTCGCGCGCACTCTTTGTCGCGCGCACTCTCTGTCGCGCGCACTCTCTGTCGCGCGCACTCTCTGTCGCGCGCACTCTCTGTCGCGCGCACTCTCTGTCGCGCGCACTCTGTCGCGCGCACTCTCTGTCGCGCGCACTCTCTGTCGCGCGCACTCTCTGTCGCGCGCACTCTCTCGCGCGCACTCTCTCTCGCGCGCACTCTCTCTCGCGCACTCTCTCTCGCGCCCTCTCTGACTCGCGCCCTCTCTGACTCGCGCCCTCTCTGACTCGTGCCCTCTCTGACTCGCGCCCTCTCTGACTCGCGCCCTCTCTGACTCGCGCCCTCTCTGACTCGCGCCCTCTCTGACTCGCGCCCTCTCTGACTCGCGCCCTCTGTCACTCGCGCCCTCTGTCACTCGCGCCCTCTGTCACTCGCGCCCTCTGTCACTCGCGCCCTCTGTCACTCGCGCCCTCTGTCACTCGCGCCCTCTGTCACTCGCGCCCTCTGTCACTCGCGCCCTCTGTCTCTCGCGCCCTCTCTCTCTCGCGCCCTCTCTCTCTCGCGCCCTCTCTCTCTCTAGCGCATACTCTCTCTCGCGCCCTCTCTCTCTCGCGCGCACTCTCTCTCGCGCGCACTCTCTCGCGCGCACTCTCTCTCGCGCGCACTCTCTCTCGCGCGCATTGTCTCTCGCGCGCACTCTCTCTCTCGCACACTCTCTCTCTCGCGCACTCTCTCGCGCACTCTCTCTCTCGCGCACTCTCTCTCTCGCGCACTCTCTCTCGCGCGCTCTCTCTCACGCGCCCTCACTCTCGCGCGCACTCTCTCTCGCGCGCACTCTCTCTCGCGCGCATTGTCTCTCGCGCGCACTCTCTCTCGCGCGCACTCTCTCTCGCGCGCACTCTCTCTCGCGCGCACTCTCTCTCGCGCGCACTCTCTCTCGCGCGCACTCTCTCTCGCGCGCACTCTCTCTCGCGCGCACTCTCTCTCGCGCGCACTCTCTCTCGCGCGCACTCTCTCTCTCGCGCACTCTCTCTCTCGCGCACTCTCTCTCTCGCGCACTCTCTCTCTCGCGCACTCTCTCTCGCGCGCTCTCTCTCTCACGCGCCCTCTCTCTCTCTCGCGCGCACTCTCTCTCGCGCGCACTCTCTCTCGCGCGCTCTCTCTCTCACGCGCGCTCTCTCTCTCACGCGCCCTCTCTCTCTCTCGCGCACACTCTCTCTAGCGCATACTCTCTCTCGGGCGCACTCTCTCTCGGGCGCACTCTCTCTCGCGCGCACTCTCTCTCGCGCGCACTCTCTCTCGCGCGCACTCTCTCTCGCGCGCACTCTCTCTCTCGCGCATTCTCTCTCGCGCACTCTCTCTCGCGCACTCTCTCTCGCGCACACTCTCTCGCGCCCTCTCTCACTCGCGCCCTCTCTCACTCGCGCCCTCTCTCACTCGCGCCCTCTCTCACTCGCGCCCTCTCTCACTCGCGCCCTCTCTCACTCGCGCCCTCTCTCACTCGCGCCCTCTCTCTCTCGCGCCCTCTCTCTCTCGCGCCCTCTCTCTCTCGCGCCCTCTCTCTCTCGCGCCCTCTCTCTCTCGCGCCCTCTCTCTCTCGCGCCCTCTCTCTCTCGCGCCCTCTCTCTCTTGCGCCCTCTCTCTCTCGCGCCCTCTCTCTCTCGCGCACACTCTCTGTCGCGCACACTCTCTGTCGCGCACACTCTCTCTCGCGCACTCTCTCTCTCGCGCACTCTCTCTCGCGCGCACTCTCTCTCGCGCGCACTCTCTCTCGCGCGCACTCTCGCGCGCACTCTCGCGCGCACTCTCGCGCGCACTGTCTCTCGCGCGCACTCTCTCTCGCGCGCACTCTCTCTCTCGCGCACTCTCTCTCGCGCGCACTCTCTCTCGCGCGCACTCTCTCTCGCGCGCACTCTCTCGCGCGCGCACTCTCTCGCGCGCACTCTCTCTCGCGCGCACTCTCTCTCGCGCGCACTCTCTCTCGCGCGCACTCTCTCTCGCGCGCACTCTCTCGCGCGCACTCTCTCGCGCGCACTCTCTCTCTCGCACATTCTCTCGCACACTCTCTCTCTCGCGCACTCTCTCTCTCGCGCGCACTCTCTTTCGCACCCTCTCTCTCTCGCACCCTCTCTCTCTCGCGCGCACTCTCTCTCGCGCGCACTCTCTCTCGCGCGCACTCTCTCTCGCGCGCACTCTCTCTCGCGCGCACTCTCTCTCGCGCGCACTCTCTGTCGCGCGCACTCTCTGTCGCGCGCACTCTCTGTCGCGCGCACTCTCTGTCGCGCACACTCTCTCTCGCGCCCTCTCTCTCTCGCGCGCACTCTCTCTCGCGCGCACTCTCTCTCGCGCGCACTCTCTCTCGCGCGCACTCTCTCTCGCGCGCACTCTCTCTCGCGCGCACTCTCTCTCGCGCGCACACTCTCTCTAGCGCATACTCTCTCTCGCGCGCACTCTCTCTCGCGCGCATTGTCTCTCGCGCGCACTCTCTCTCTCGCGCACACTCTCTCTAGCGCATACTCTCTCTCGCGCGCACTCTCTCTCGCGCGCACTCTCTCTCGCGCGCATTGTCTCTCGCGCGCACTCTCTCTCTCGCGCACACTCTCTCTAGCGCATACTCTCTCTCGCGCGCACTCTCTCTCGCGCGCACTCTCTCTCGCGCGCACTCTCTCTCGCGCGCACTCTCTCTCGCGCGCATTGTCTCTCGCGCGCACTCTCTCTCTCGCGCACTCTCTCTCTCGCGCACTCTCTCTCTCGCGCACTCTCTCTCTCGCGCACTCTCTCTCTCGCGCACTCTCTCTCTCGCGCACTCTCGTGCACTCTCTCTCTCGCGCACTCTCTCTCTCGCGCACTCTCTCTCTCGCGCACTCTCTCTCTCGCGCACTCTCTCTCTCGCGCACTCTCTCTCTCGCGCACTCTCTCTCTCGCGCACTCTCTCTCTCGCGCACTCTCTCTCGCGCGCTCTCTCTCTCTCGCGCACACTCTCTCTAGCGCGCACTCTCTCTCGCGCGCATTGTCTCTCGCGCGCACTCTCTCTCGCGCGCACTCTCTCTCGCGCGCACTCTCTCTCTCGCGCACACTCTCTCTAGCGCATACTCTCTCTCGCGCGCACTCTCTCGCGCGCATTGTCTCTCGCGCGCACTCTCTCTCGCGCGCACTCTCTCTCGTGCGCACTCTCTCTCTCGCGCACTCTCTCTCTCGCGCACTCTCTCTCTCGCGCACTCTCTCTCTCGCGCACTCTCTCTCGCGCACTCTCTCTCTCGCGCACTCTCTCTCGCGCGCTCTCTCTCTCTCGCGCCCTCACTCTCTCTCGCGCCCTCTCTCTCTCTCGCGCACACTCTCTCTAGCGCATAATCTCTCTCGCGCGCATTGTCTCTCGCGCGCACTCTCTCTCTCTCGCGCACTCTCTCGCGCGCACTCTCTCTCGCGCGCACTCTCTCGCGCGCGCACTCTCTCGCGCGCACTCTCTCTCGCGCGCACTCTCTCTCGCGCGCACTCTCTCTCGCGCGCACTCTCTCTCGCGCGCACTCTCTCTCGCGCGCACTCTCTCGCGCGCACTCTCTCTCTCGCGCACTCTCTCTCTCGCGCATTCTCTCTCGCGCGCTCTCTCTCTCGCGCCCTCTCTCTCTCGCGCCCTCTCTCTCTCGCGCCCTCTCTCTCTCGCGCCCTCTCTCTCTCGCGCCCTCTCTCTCTCGCGCCCTCTCTCTCTCGCGCCCTCTCTCTCTCGCGCCCTCTCTCACTCGCGCCCTCTCTCACTCGCGCCCTCTCTCACTCGCGCCCTCTCTCACTCGCGCCCTCTCTCTCTCGCGCCCTCTCTCTCTCGCGCCCTCTCTCTCTCGCGCCCTCTCTCTCTCGCGCCCTCTCTCTCTCGCGCCCTCTTTCTCTCGCGCCCTCTTTCTCTCGCGCCCTCTTTCTCTCGCGCCCTCTTTCTCTCGCGCCCTCTTTCTCTCGCGCCCTCTTTCTCTCGCGCCCTCTCTCTCTCGCGCCCTCTCTCTCTCGCGCCCTCTCTCTCTCGCGCCCTCTCTCTCTCGCGCCCTCTCTCTCTCGCGCCCTCTCTCTCTCGCGCCCTCTCTCTCTCGCGCCCTCTCTCTCTCGCGCCCTCTCTCTCTCGCGCCCTCTCTCTCTCGCGCCCTCTCTCTCTCGCGCCCTCTCTCTCTCTAGCGCATACTCTCTCTCGCGCACCCTCTCTCTCGCGCACCCTCTCTGTCGCGCACCCTCTCTGTCGCGCACCCTCTCTGTCGCGCACACTCTCTCTCGCGCCCTCTCTCTCGCGCGCACTCTCTCTCGCGCGCACTCTCTCTCGCGCGCACTCTCGCGCGCACTCTCGCGCGCATTGTCTCTCTCGCGCACTCTCTCTCTCGCGCACTCTCTCTCGCGCGCACTCTCTCTCGCGCGCACTCTCTCTCGCGCGCACTCTCTCTCGCGCGCACTCTCTCTCGCGCGCACTCTCTCTCGCGCGCACTCTCTCGCGCGCACTCTCTCGCACATTCTCTCGCACACTCTCTCTCTCGCGTACTCTCTCTCTCGCGCGCACTCTCTTTCGCACCCTCTCTCTCTCGCACCCTCTCTCTCTCGCGCGCACTCTCTGTCGCGCGCACTCTCTGTCGCGCGCACTCTCTGTCGCGCGCACTCTCTGTCGCGCGCAATCTCTGTCGCGCGCACTCTCTGTCGCGCGCACTCTGTCGCGCGCACTCTCTGTCGCGCGCACTCTCTGTCGCGCGCACTCTCTCTCGCGCGCACTCTCTCTCGCGCGCACTCTCTCTCGCGCGCACTCTCTCTCGCGCGCACTCTCTCTCGCGCCCTCTCTGACTCGCGCCCTCTCTGACTCGCGCCCTCTCTGACTCGCGCCCTCTCTGACTCGCGCCCTCTCTCACTCGCGCCCTCTGTCACTCGCGCCCTCTGTCACTCGCGCCCTCTGTCTCTCGCGCCCTCTCTCTCTCGCGCCCTCTCTCTCTCGCGCCCTCTCTCTCTCGCGCCCTCTCTCTCTCGCGCCCTCTCTCTCTCGCGCCCTCTCTCTCTCGCGCCCTCTCTCTCTCGCGCCCTCTCTCTCTCGCGCCCTCTCTCTCTCGCGCCCTCTCTCTCTCGCGCCCTCTCTCTCTCGCGCCCTCTCTCTCTCGCGCCCTCTCTCTCTCGCGCCCTCTCTCTCTCTAGCGCATACTCTCTCTCGCGCCCTCTCTCTCTCGCGCGCACTCTCTCTCGCGCGCACTCTCTCTCGCGCGCATTGTCTCTCGCGCGCACTCTCTCTCTCGCACACTCTCTCGCGCACTCTCTCGCGCACTCTCTCTCTCGCGCACTCTCTCTCTCGCGCACTCTCTCTCTCGCGCGCTCTCTCTCTCGCGCGCTCTCTCTCACGCGCCCTCACTCTCTCGCGCCCTCTCTCTCTCGCGCCCTCTCTCTCTCGCGCCCTCTCTCTCTCTAGCGCATACTCTCTCTCGCGTGCACTCTCTCTCTCGCGCGCATTGTCTCTCGCGCGCACTCTCTCTCTCGCGCACTCTCTCTCTCGCGCGCACTCTCTCTCGCGCGCACTCTCTCTCGCGCGCACTCTCTCTCGCGCGCACTCTCTCTCGCGCGCACTCTCTCTCGCGCGCACTCTCTCTCGCGCGCACTCTCTCTCTCGCGCACTCTCTCTCTCGCGCACTCTCTCTCTCGCGCACTCTCTCTCTCGCGCACTCTCTCTCGCGCGCTCTCTCTCTCACGCGCCCTCTCTCTGTCTCGCGCACACTCTCTCTAGCGCATACTCTCTCTCGCGCGCACTCTCTCTCGCGCGCACTCTCTCTCTCGCGCACTCTCTCTCGCGCGCTCTCTCTCTCTCACGCGCTCTCTCTCTCTCACGCGCCCTCTCTCTCTCACGCGCCCTCTCTCTCTAGCGCACACTCTCTCTCGCGCGCACTCTCTCTCGCGCGCACTCTCTCTCGCGCGCACTCTCTCTCTCGCGCGCACTCTCTCTCGCGCGCACTCTCTCTCGCGCGCACTCTCTCTCGCGCGCACTCTCTCTCGCGCGCACTCACTCGCGCATTCTCTCTCGCGCACTCTCTCTCGCGCACTCTCTCTCGCGCACTCTCTCTCTCGCGCCCTCTCTCTCTCGCGCCCTCTCTCTCTCGCGCCCTCTCTCTCTCGCGCCCTCTCTCTCTCGCGCCCTCTCTCTCTCGCGCCCTCTCTCTCTCGCGCCCTCTCTCTCTCTAGCGCATACTCTCTCTCGCGCACACTCTCTCTCGCGCACACTCTCTGTCGCGCACACTCTCTGTCGCGCACACTCTCTGTCGCGCACACTCTCTCTCGCGCCCTCTCTCTCGCGCGCCCTCTCTCTCGCGCGCAATCTCTCTCTCGCGCCCTCTCTCTCGCGCGCACTCTCTCTCGCGCGCACTCTCTCTCTCGCGCACTCTCTCTCTCGCGCACTCTCTCTCTCGCGCACTCTCTCTCGCGCGCTCTCTCTCTCACGCGCCCTCTCTCTGTCTCGCGCACACTCTCTCTAGCGCATACTCTCTCTCGCGCGCACTCTCTCTCGCGCGCACTCTCTCTCTCGCGCACTCTCTCTCGCGCGCTCTCTCTCTCACGCGCCCTCTCTCTCGCGCACACTCTCTCTAGCGCACACTCTCTCTCGCGCGCACTCTCTCTCGCGCGCACTCTCTCTCGCGCGCACTCTCTCTCTTGCGCACTCTCTCTCTTGCGCACTCTCTCTCTCGCGCGCACTCTCTCTCGCGCGCACTCTCTCTCGCGCGCACTCTCTCTCGCGCGCACTCTCTCTCGCGCGCACTCTCTCTCGCGCGCACTCTCTCTCGCGCGCACTCTCTCGCGCATTCTCTCTCGCGCACTCTCTCTCGCGCACTCTCTCTCGCGCACTCTCTCTCTCGCGCCCTCTCTCTCTCGCGCCCTCTCTCTCTCGCGCCCTCTCTCTCTCGCGCCCTCTCTCTCTCGCGCCCTCTCTCTCTCGCGCCCTCTCTCTCTCGCGCCCTCTCTCTCTCTAGCGCATACTCTCTCTCGCGCACACTCTCTCTCGCGCACACTCTCTGTCGCGCACACTCTCTGTCGCGCACACTCTCTGTCGCGCACACTCTCTGTCGCGCACACTCTCTGTCGCGCACACTCTCTGTCGCGCACACTCTCTCTCGCGCCCTCTCTCTCGCGCGCCCTCTCTCTCGCGCGCCCTCTCTCTCGCGCGCACTCTCTCTCTCGCGCCCTCTCTCTCGCGCGCACTCTCTCTCGCGCGCACTCTCTCTCGCGCGCACTCTCTCTCGCGCGCACTCTCTGTCGCGCGCACTCTCTGTCGCGCGCACTCTCTCTCGCGCGCACTCTCGCGCGCACTCTCGCGCGCATTGTCTCTCGCGTGCACTCTCGCGCGCACTCTCTCTCGCGCATACTCTCTCTCGCGCGCACTCTCTCGCGCGCGCACTCTCTCGCGCGCGCACTCTCTCGCGCGCACTCTCTCTCGCGCGCACTCTCTCTCGCGCGCACTCTCTCTCGCGCGCACTCTCTCTCGCACGCACTCTCTCTCGCGCGCACTCTCTCTCTCGCACATTCTCTCGCACACTCTCTCTCTCGCGCACTCTCTCTCTCGCGCGCACTCTCTTTCGCACCCTCTCTCTCTCGCACCCTCTCTCTCTCGCACCCTCTCTCTCTCGCGCGCATTGTCTCTCGCGCGCACTCTCTCTCTCGCGCACTCTCTCGCGCGCACTCTCTCTCGCGCGCACTCTCTCTCGCGCGCACTCTCTGTCGCGCGCACTCTCTGTCGCGCGCACTCTCTGTCGCGCGCACTCTTTGTCGCGCGCCCTCTCTGACTCGCGCCCTCTCTGACTCGCGCCCTCTCTGACTCGCGCCCTCTCTGACTCGCGCCCTCTCTGACTCGCGCCCTCTCTGACTCGCGCCCTCTCTGACTCGCGCCCTCTCTGACTCGCGCCCTCTCTGACTCGCGCCCTCTCTGACTCGCGCCCTCTCTGACTCGCGCCCTCTGTCACTCGCGCCCTCTGTCACTCGCGCCCTCTGTCACTCGCGCCCTCTGTCACTCGCGCCCTCTGTCACTCGCGCCCTCTGTCACTCGCGCCCTCTCTCTCTCGCGCCCTCTCTCTCTCTAGCGCATACTCTCTCTCGCGCCCTCTCTCTCTCGCGCGCACTCTCTCTCGCGCGCACTCTCTCTCGCGCGCACTCTCTCTCGCGCGCATTGTCTCTCACGCGCACTCTCTCTCTCGCGCACTCTCTCTCTCGCGCACACTCTCGCGCACTCTCTCTCTCGCGCAGTCTCTCTCGCGCGCTCTCTCTCACGCGCCCTCACTCTCTCTCGCGCCCTCTCTCTCTCTAGCGCGCACTCTCTCTCGCGCGCACTCTCTCTCGCGCGCACTCTCTCTCGCGCGCACTCTCTCTCGCGCGCACACTCTCTCTCGCGCACTCTCTCTCTCGCGCACTCTCTCTCTCGCGCACTCTCTCTCTCGCGCACTCTCTCTCTCGCGCACTCTCTCTCGCGCGCTCTCTCTCTCACGCGCCCTCTCTCTCTCTCGCGCACACTCTCTCTAGCGCATACTCTCTCTCGCGCGCACTCTCTCTCGCGCACATTGTCTCTCGCGCGCACTCTCTCTCTCGCGCACTCTCTCTCTCGCGCGCACTCTCTCTCGCGCGCACTCTCTCTCGCGGGCACTCTCTCTCGCGCGCACTCTCTCTCGCGCGCACTCTCTCGCGCATTCTCTCTCGCGCATTCTCTCTCGCGCACTCTCTCTCGCGCACTCTCTCTCTCGCGCCCTCTCTCTCTCGCGCCCTCTCTCTCTCGCGCCCTCTCTCACTCGCGCCCTCTCTCTCTCGCGCCCTCTCTCTCTCGCGCCCTCTCTCTCTCGCGCCCTCTCTCTCTCGCGCCCTCTCTCTCTCGCGCCCTCTCTCTCTCTAGCGCATACTCTCTCTCGCGCACACTCTCTCTCGCGCACACTCTCTGTCGCGCACACTCTCTCGCGCGCCCTCTCTCTCGCGCGCCCTCTCTCTCGCGCGCACTCTCTCTCGCGCCCTCTCTCTCGCGCGCACTCTCTCTCGCGCGCACTCTCTCTCGCGCGCACTCTCTCTCTCGCGCACTCTCTCTCTCGCGCCCTCTCTCTCTCGCGCCCTCTCTCTCTCGCGCCCTCTCTCTCTCTCGCGCCCTCTCTCTCTCTCGCGCACACTCTCTCTAGCGCATACTCTCTCTCGCGCGCACTCTCTCTCGCGCGCATTGTCTCTCGCGCGCCCTCTCTCTCTCGCGCCCTCTCTCTCTCGCGCCCTCTCTCTCTCTAGCGCATACTCTCTCTCGCGCACACTCTCTCTCGCGCACACTCTCTGTCGCGCACACTCTCTCTCGCGCCCTCTCTCTCGCGCGCACTCTCTCTCGCGCGCACTCTCTCTCGCGCGCACTCTCGCGCGCATTGTCTCTCGCGCGCACTCTCTCTCTCGCGCACTCTCTCTCGCGCGCGCTCTCTCTCGCGCGCGCTCTCTCTCGCGCGCGCTCTCTCTCGCGCCCTCTCTCTCTGACTCGCGCCCTCTCTCTCTCGCGCCCTCTCTCTCTCGCGCCCTCTCTCTCTCTAGCGCATACTCTCTCTCGCGCACACTCTCTCTCGCGCACACTCTCTGTCGCGCACACTCTCTGTCGCGCACACTCTCTGTCGCGCACACTCTCTGTCGCGCCCTCTCTCTCGCGCGCCCTCTCTCTCGCGCGCCCTCTCTCTCTCGCGCCCTCTCTCTCTCTAGCGCATACTCTCTCTCGCGCGCACTCTCTCTCGCGCGCATTGTCTCTCGCGCGCACTCTCTCTCGCGCGCACTCTCTCGCGCGCACTCTCTCTCTCGCGCACTCTCTCTCTCGCGCACTCTCTCTCTCGCGCACTCTCTCTCTCGCGCACTCTCTCTCTCGCGCACTCTCTCTCTCGCGCACTCTCTCTCGCGCGCTCTCTCTCTCTCGCGCCCTCACTCTCTCTCGCGCCCTCTCTCTCTCTCGCGCACACTCTCTCTCTCGCGCACACTCTCTCTAGCGCATACTCTCTCTCGCGCGCACTCTCTCTCGCGCGCATTGTCTCTCGCGCGCACTCTCTCTCTCGCGCACTCTCTCTCGCGCGCACTCTCTCTCGCGCGCACTCTCTCTCGCGCGCACTCTCTCTCGCGCGCACTCTCTCTCGCGCGCACTCTCTCTCGCGCGCACTCTCTCTCGCGCGCACTCTCTCTCCCGCGCATTCTCTCCCGCGCATTCTCTCTCGCGCACTCTCTCTCGCGCACTCTCTCTCGCGCACTCTCTCACTCGCGCCCTCTCTCTCTCGCGCCCTCACTCTCTCTCGCGCCCTCACTCTCTCTCGCGCCCTCTCTCTCTCTCGCGCACACTCTCTCTCTCGCGCACACTCTCTCTCGCGCGCACTCTCTCTCGCGCGCATTGTCTCTCGCGCGCACTCTCTCTCTCGCGCACTCTCTCGCGCGCACTCTCTCTCGCGCGCACTCTCTCTCGCGCGCACTCTCTCTCGCGCGCACTCTCTCTCGCGCGCACTCTCTCTCGCGCGCACTCTCTCTCGCGCGCACTCTCTCTCGCGCGCACTCTCTCTCTCGCGCATTCTCTCCCGCGCATTCTCTCTCGCGCACTCTCTCTCGCGCACTCTCTCTCGCGCACTCTCTCACTCGCGCCCTCTCTCACTCGCGCCCTCTCTCACTCGCGCCCTCTCTCTCTCGCGCCCTCTCTCTCTCGCGCCCTCTCTCTCTCGCGCCCTCTCTCTCTCGCGCCCTCTCTCTCTCGCGCCCTCTCTCTCTCGCGCCCTCTCTCTCTCGCGCCCTCTCTCTCTCGCGCCCTCTTTCTCTCGCGCCCTCTTTCTCTCGCGCCCTCTCTCTCGCGCCCTCTCTCTCTCGCCCCCTCTCTCTCTCGCGCCCTCTCTCGCGCCCTCTCTCTCTCGCGCCCTCTCTCTCTCGCGCCCTCTCTCTCTCGCGCCCTCTCTCTCTCGCGCCCTCTCTCTCTCGCGCCCTCTCTCTCTCGCGCCCTCTCTCTCTCTAGCGCATACTCTCTCTCGCGCACACTCTCTCTCGCGCACACTCTCTGTCGCGCACACTCTCTCTCGCGCCCTCTCTCTCGCGCGCACTCTCTCTCGCGCGCACTCTCTCTCGCGCGCACTCTCGCGCGCATTGTCTCTCTCGCGCCCTCTCTCTCTCGCGCCCTCTCTCTCTCGCGCCCTCTCTCTCTCGCGCCCTCTCTCTCTCGCGCCCTCTCTCTCTCGCGCCCTCTCTCTCTCTAGCGCATACTCTCTCTCGCGCACACTCTCTCTCGCGCACACTCTCTGTCGCGCACACTCTCTCTCGCGCCCTCTCTCTCGCGCGCACTCTCTCTCGCGCGCACTCTCTCTCGCGCGCACTCTCGCGCGCATTGTCTCTCGCGCGCACTCTCTCTCTCGCGCACTCTCTCTCTCGCGCACTCTCTCTCGCGCGCACTCTCTCTCGCGCGCACTCTCTCTCGCGCGCACTCTCTCTCGCGCGCACTCTCTCTCGCGCGCACTCTCTCTCGCGCGCGCTCTCTCTCGCGCGCGCTCTCTCTCGCGCGCGCTCTCTCTCGCGCGCGCTCTCTCTCGCGCGCGCTCTCTCTCGCGCGCGCTCTCTCTCGCGCGCACTCTCTCTCGCGCCCTCCCTCTCTGACTCGCGCCCTCTCTGACCCGCGCCCTCTCTGACTCGCGCCCTCACTGACTCGCGCCCTCTCTGACTCGCGCCCTCTCTGACTCGCGCCCTCTCTGACTCGCGCCCTCTCTGACTCGCGCCCTCTCTGACTCGCGCCCTCTCTGACTCGCGCCCTCACTGACTCGCGCCCTCTCTGACTCGCGCCCTCTCTGACTCGCGCCCTGTCTGACTCGCGCCCTGTCTGACTCGCGCCCTGTCTGACTCGCGCCCTGTCTGACTCGCGCCCTGTCTGACTCGCGCCCTGTCTGACTCGCGCCCTGTCTGACTCGCGCCCTGTCTGACTCGCGCCCTGTCTGACTCGCGCCCTGTCTGACTCGCGCCCTGTCTGACTCGCGCCCTGTCTGACTCGCGCCCTGTCTGACTCGCGCCCTGTCTGACTCGCGCCCTGTCTGACTCGCGCCCTGTCTGACTCGCGCCCTGTCTGACTCGCGCCCTGTCTGACTCGCGCCCTCTCTGACTCGCGCCCTCTCTGACTCGCGCCCTCTCTGACTCGCGCCCTCTCTGACTCGCGCCCTCTCTGACTCGCGCCCTCTCTGACTCGCGCCCTCTCTGACTCGGGCCCTCTCTGACTCGGGCCCTCTCTGACTCGCGCCCTCTCTCATACGGGCCCTCTCTCATACGCGCCCTCTCTCATACGCGCCCTCTCTCATACGCGCCCTCTCTCATACGCGCCCTCTCTCATACGCGCCCTCTCTCATACGCGCCCTCTCTCATACGCGCCCCCTCTCTCTCGCGCGCACTGTCTCTCGCGCGCACTGTCTCTCGCGCGCACTGTCTCTCGCGCGCACTGTCTCTCGCGCGCACTGTCTCTCGCGCGCACTGTCTCTCGCGCGCACTGTCTCTCGCGCGCGCACTCTCGCGCGCGCACTCTCTCGCGCGCACTCTCTCGCGCGCGCACTCTCGCGCGCACTCTCTCTCGCGCGCACTCTCTCTCGCGCGCACTCTCTCGCGCGCGCACTCTCTCTCGCGCGCATTCTCTCTCTCTCGCGCGCTCACTCTCTCGCGCGCACTCTCTCTCGCGCGCACTCTCTCTCTCGCGCGCTCTCTCTCTCGCGCGCTCTCTCTCTCGCGCGCTCTCTCTCTCGCGCGCTCTCTCTCTCGCGCGCCCTCACTCTCTCGCGCACTCTCTCTCTCGCGCACTCTCTCTCTCGCGCACTCTCTCTCTCGCGCACTCTCTCTCTCGCGCACTCTCTCTCGCGCACTCTCTCTCTCGCGCACTCTCTCTCTCGCGCACTCTCTCTCTCGCGCACTCTCTCTCGCGCGCTCTCTCTCTCACGCGCCCTCACTCTCTCTCGCGCCCTCTCTCTCTCTCGCGCACACTCTCTCTAGCGCACACTCTCTCTAGCGCACACTCTCTCTCGCGCGCACTCTCTCTCGCGCGCATTGTCTCTCGCGCGCACTCTCTCTCTCGCGCGCACTCTCTCGCGCACTCTCTCTCGCGCACTCTCTCTCTCGCGCCCTCTCTCACTCGCGCCCTCTCTCTCTCGCGCCCTCTCTCTCGCGCCCTCTCTCTCTCGCGCCCTCTCTCTCTCGCGCCCTCTCTCTCTCGCGCCCTCTCTCTCTCGCGCCCTCTCTCTCTCGCGCCCTCTCTCTCTCGCGCCCTCTCTCTCTCGCGCCCTCTCTCTCTCGCGCCCTCTCTCTCTCTAGCGCATACTCTCTCTCGCGCATACTCTCTCTCGCGCACACTCTCTGTCGCGCACACTCTCTGTCGCGCACACTCTCTGTCGCGCACACTCTCTCTCGCGCCCTCTCTCTCGCGCGCCCTCTCTCTCGCGCGCCCTCTCTCTCGCGCGCCCTCTCTCGCGCGCGCACTCTCTCTCGCGCGCACTCTCTCTCGCGCGCACTCTCTCTCGCGCGCACTCTCTCTCGCGCGCACTCTCTCTCGCGCGCACTCTCTCTCGCGCGCACTCTCTCTGGCGCGCACTCTCTCTCGCGCGCCCTCTCTCTCTCGCGCCCTCTCTCTCTCGCGCCCTCTCTCTCTCGCGCCCTCTCTCTAGCGCATACTCTCTCTCGCGCACACTCTCTCTCGCGCACACTCTCTGTCGCGCACACTCTCTCTCGCGCACACTCTCTGTCGCGCCCTCTCTCTCTCGCGCCCTCTCTCTCGCGCGCACTCTCTCTCTCTCTCGCGCGCGCATTCTCTCTCTCTCGCGCGCACTCTCTCTCTCTCGCGCGCACTCTCTCTCTCTCGCGTGCATTCTCTCTCGCGCGCACTCTCTCTCTCTCGCGCGCACTCGCTCTCTCTCGCGCGCACTCGCTCTCTCTCGCGCGCACTCGCTCTCTCTCGCGCGCACTCGCTCTCTCTCGCGCGCATTCGCTCTCTCTCGCTCTCTCTCGCTCTCTCTCGCTCTCTCTCGCTCTCTCTCTCCCTCTCTCTCTCGCTCTCTCTCGCTCTCTCTCGCTCTCTCTCTCGCTCTCTCTCGCTCTCTCTCTATCTGGCACACACTCTCTCTCACACACTCTCTCTCTCTCTCACACACTCTGTCTCTTAGACACTCCCTCCCTCTCCCACACTCACCTTCTCCCTCTCCCCTCACCCACACTCTCTCCCCACTCACCCACACTCCCTCCCCCTCACCCACACTCCCTCCCCCAATTCACCCACCTACCACCCACACCTCCTCCCCACACTCCTCCCCCCCCACACTCCCCTCCCCCCCCACACTCCCTCCCCCCCCACACTCCCTCCCCCCCCACACTCCCTCCCCCCCCACACTCCCTCCCCCCCACACTCCCTCCCCCCCACACTCCCTCCCCCCCACACTCCCTCCCCCCCCCACACTCCCTCCCCCCCCACACTCCCTCCCCCCCCACACTCCCTCCCCCCCACACTCCCTCCCCCCCACACTCCCTCCCCCCCCACACTCCCTCCCCCACCACACTCCCTCCCCCCACACACTCCCTCCCCCCTCACCTCCCTCCCCCCCCCTCCCCCTCACACTCCCTCCCCCCCACACTCTCCTCCCCCACACACTCTCCTCCCCCCCCCACACTCTCCTCCTCCCCCACACCTCTCCTCACCCCCCCACACTCTCCTCACCCCCACACTCTCCCCCCACACTCTCCTCCCCCCCACACCTCCTCCCTCCCCCACACTCTCCTCCCCCCCCACACTCTCCTCCTCCCCCACACTCTCCTCCTCCCCCACACTCTCCCCCCACACTCTCCTCCCCCCCACACTCTCCTCCCTCCCCCCACACTCTCCTCCCCCCCCCACTCTCCTCCCCCCCCACACTCTCCTCCCCCCCACACTCCCTCCCCCCCCACACTCTCCTCCCCCCCACACTCTCCTCCCCCCACACTCTCCTCCCCCCCACACTCTCCTCCCCCCACACTCTCCTCCCCCCCCACACTCTCCTCCCCCCCACACTCTCCTCCCTCCCCCACACTCTCCTCCCCTCACCCACACTCTCCTCCCCCCCCACACTCTCCTCCCCCCAACACTCTCCTCCCTCCCCCACACTATCCTCCCCTCCCCCACACTATCCTCCCCTCCCCCACACTATCCTCCCCTCCCCACACTATCCTCCCCCCCCCCCCACACTATCCTCCCCCCCCCACACTCTCCTCCCTCCCCCACACTCTCCTCCCTCCCCCACACTCTCCTCCCCTCGCCCACACTCTCCTCCCTCCCCCCCCCTTCCCCTCTCCCCACTTGCGCGCTCGCTCTCTGTCTCCCCCCCCCTGCTGAAGGATATCTCACTTCATCCCCTCCCCCCTACACCACCACCCCCCGGCAGGGTGAGGTCTGACCAGGTTGTTGGGGGTGGGGGGAAGGGCAGGTGGACTGAGGGCTGGTTTGTGAGGTCAGTGCCCCCTCTCTGTCAGGCCCCGGGTGGATGTTGGCGTGGTGGGGTCTATCTGTCAGTGCCCATCCTCCCTCCCCCACATCTCGGTGCGGGAGCCAGGGGTTTCTGCGCACGCGTGTGCATGTGGGTGTGTGCGCCCGTGAGTGGGTGTGTGTGTGTGTGTGATCACTCTGGGGACGCTCTCTGCAATGTCGGATGTCAACAAGGAGCAAGGTCGGAGGTCAGGTTCTGTCACCCTTCAGCCACTGTGCTGCCCTCTGGGCCTGAGCAACTCTCCCTAGCAACACCGCCATTATCACCCCCTGAGTGAGGGAGCCCTGACTGATTTACCCCTCTCACCCCCTCAGTGAGGGAGCCCTGACTAGATTTACCCCTCTTACCCCCTCAGTGAGGGAGCCTGACTGATTTATCCCCTCAGTGAGGGAGGCCTGACTGATTTATCCCCTCTCACCCCCTCAGTGAGGGAGCCCTGACTGATTTACCCCTCTCACCCCCTCAGTGAGGGAGCCCTGACTGATTTATCCCCTCTCACCCCCTCAGTGAGGGAGCCCTGACTGATTTATCCCCTCTTACCCCCTCAGTGAGGGAGCCTGACTGATTTATCCCCTCAGTGAGGGAGGCCTGACTGATTTATCCCCTCTCACCCCCTCAGTGAGGGAGCCCTGACTGATTTACCCCTCTCACCCCCTCAGTGAGGGAGCCCTGACTGATTTATCCCCTCTCACCCCCTCAGTGAGGGAGCCCTGACTGATTTATCCCCTCTTACCCCCTCAGTGAGGGAGCCCTGACTGATTTACCCCTCTCACCCCCTCAGTGAGGGAGCCCTGACTGATTTATCCCCTCTCACCCCCTCAGTGAGGGAGCCCTGACTGATTTACCCCTCTTACCCCCTCAGTGAGGGAGGCCTGACTGATTTACCCCATTTCACCCCCTCAGTGAGGGAGCCCTGACTGATTTACCCCCTCAGCCCTGACTGATTTGTCCCCCTCTCTCTAAGCCTCCCTCTCTCACCCCACAATGAGGGATTACCCCCCCTCTCTCAGCCCCTCAGTGAGGGTTTACCCCCTCTCAGCCCCTCAGTGAGGGATTACCCCCTCTCAGCCCCTCAGTGAGGGATTACCCCCCCCTCACAGCCCCTCAGTGAGGGATAACCCCCCCTCAGCCCCTCAGTGAGGGATTACCCCCACTCAGCCCCTCAGTGAGGGATTACCCTCTCTCAGCCCCTCAGTGAGGGATTACCCCCGCTCCCTCAGCCCCTCAGTGAGGGATTACCCCCCCTCAGCCCCTCAGTGAGGGATTACCCCCCTCAGCCCCTCAGTGAGGGATTACCCCCCCCTCAGCCCCTCAGTGAGGGATTACCCCCCAGCCCCACAGTGAGGGATTACCCCCCTATCTCTCAGTCCCTCAGTGAGGGATTACCCCCCTATCTCTCAGCCCCTCAGTGAGGGATTATCCCCCCCCCATCTCTCAGTCCCTCAGTGAGGGATTACCCCCCCCTCAGCCCCTCAGTGAGGGATTACCCCCCAGCCCCACAGTGAGGGATTACCCCCCCATCTCTCTCCCTCAGTGAGGGATTACATCGCGCATCTCTCAGCCCCTCAGTGAGGGATTACCCCCTATCTCTCAGCCCCTCAGTGAGGGATTACCCCCTATCTCTCAGCCCCTCAGTCAGGAATTACCCCCCCCCCATCTCAGTCCCTCAGTGAGGGATTACCCCCTATCTCTCAGCCCCTCAGTGAGGGATTACCCCCCTATCTCTCAGCCTCTCAGTGAGGGATTACCCCCCTATCTCTCAGCCCCTCAGTGAGGGATTACCCCCCTATCTCTCAGCCCCTCAGTGAGGGATTACCCCCCTATCTCTCAGCCCTCAGTGAGGGATTACCCCCATATCTCTCAGCCCCTCAGTGAGGGATTACCCCCCTATCTCTCAGCCCTCAGTGAGGGATTACCCCCCTATCTCTCAGCCCCTCAGTGAGGGATTACCCCCCTATCTCTCAGTCCCTCAGTGAGGGATTACCCCCCCCCCCCCATCTCTCAGTCCCTCAGTGAGGGATTACCCCCCCCCCCCATCTCTCAGCCCCTCAGTGAGGGATTACCCCCTATCTCTCAGCCCCTCAGTGAGGGATTACCCCCCCATCTCTCAGTCCCTCAGTGAGGGATTACCCCCCTATCTCTCAGCTCCTCAGTGAGGGTTTACCCCCCCCATCTCTCATCTCCTCAGTGAGGGTTTACCCCCCCCCCCATCTCTCAGCCCCTCAGTGAGGGATTACCCCCCTATCTCTCAGTCCCTCAGTGAGGGATTACCCCCTTATCTCTCAGTCCCTCAGTGAGGGATTACCCCCCCCCCCCATCTCTCAGCCCCTCAGTGAGGGATTACCCCCTTATCTCTCAGTCCCTCGTGAGGGATTACCCCCCCCCTATCTCTCAGCCCCTCAGTGAGGGATTACCCCCCCATCTCTCAGCCCCTCAGTGAGGGATTACCCCCCCCCATCTCTCAGCCCCTCAGTGAGGGATTACCCCCCATCTCTCAGCCCCTCAGTGAGGGATTACCCCCCCCCCCCATCTCTCAGTCCCTCAGTGAGGGATTACCCCCCCCCCCATCTCTCAGCCCCTCAGTGAGGGATTACCCCCCCCCATCTCTCAGCCCCTCAGTGAGGGATTACCCCCCATCTCTCAGCCCCTCAGTGAGGGATTACCCCCCCCCCATCTCTCAGCCCCTCAGTGAGGGATTACCCCCCCCCATCTCTCAGTCCCTCAGTGAGGGATTACCCCCCCATCTCTCAGCCCCTCAGTGAGGGATTACCCCCTATCTCTCTGCCCTCAGTGAGGGATTACCCCCTATCTCTCTGCCCCTCAGTGAGGGATTACCCCAAACCCCTCAGTGAGGGATTACCCCCCTATCTCTCAGCCCTCAGTGAGGGATTACCCCCTATCTTTCAGTCCCTCAGTAAGGGATTACCCCCCCCATCTCTCAGTCCCTCAGTGAGGATTACCCCCCCCATCTCTCAGCCCCTCAGTGAGGGATTACCCCCCTATCTCTCAGCCCCTCAGTGAGGGATTACCCCCCTCCCCCAAACCCCTCAGTGAGGGATTACCCCCCTCTCTTTCAGCCCCTCAGTGAGGAGATTACCCCCCTCTCAGCCCCTCAATGAGGGATTACCCCCCCCTCTCAGCCCGTCAGTGAGGGATTACCCCCCCTCTCAGACCCTCAGTGAGGCATTACCCCCCTCTCTCTCAGCCCCTCAATGAGTGATTTCCCCCCTCTCTCAGCCCCTCAGTGAGGGATTACCCCCCTCTCTCTCAGCCCCTCAATGAGGGATTACCCCCCCCCTCTCTCAGCCCCTCAGTGAGGGATTACCCCCCCTCTCTCTCAGACCCTCAGTGAGGGATTACCCCCCCCCAAACCCCTCAGTGAGGGATTACCCCCCATCTTTCAGCCCCTCAGTGAGGGATTACCCCCCTCGCTCTCAGTCCCTCAGTGAGGGATTACCCCCCTATCTCTCAGCCCCTCAGTGAGGATTACCCCCCCTCTCTCTCAGCCCCTCAGTGAGGGATTACCCCCCCTCAGCCCCTCAGTGAGGGATTACCCCCCCTCAGCCCCTCAGTGAGGGATTACCCCCCAGCCCCTCAGTGAGGGATTACCCCCCCCTCAGCCCCACAGTGAGGGATTACCCCCTATCTCTCAGCCCCACAGTGAGGGATTACCCCCTATCTCTCAGTCCCTCGGTGAGGGATTACCCCCTATCTCTCAGCCCCACAGTGAGGGATTACCCCCTATCTCTCAGCCCCACAGTGAGGGATTACCCCCTATCTCTCAGCCCCTCAGTGAGGGATTACCCCCTATCTCTCAGTCCCTCGGTGAGGGATTACCCCCCCTCAGCCCCTCAGTGAGGGATTACCCCCCAGCCCCACAGTGAGGGATTACCCCCCCCCCATCTCTCAGTCCATCAGTGAGGGATTACCCCCCCCATCTCTCAGCCCCTCAGTGAGGGATTACCCCCCCCTATCTCTCTGCCCCTCAGTGAGGGATTACCCCCACCCCCAAAACCCTCAGTGAGGGATTACCCCACCCCCCCAAACCCCTCAATGAGGGATTACCCCCCTATCTCTCAGCCCCTCAGTGAGGGATTACCCCCCTATCTCTCAGTCCCCTCAGTAATGGATTACCCCCCCCATCTCTCAGTCCTCAGTGAGGGATTACCCCACCCCCAAAACCCTCAGTGAGGGATTACCCCCCTCCCCCAAACCCCTCAGTGAGGGATTACCCCCCTCTCTTTCAGCCCCTCAGTGAGGGAGATTACCCCCCTCTCAGCCCCTCAATGAGGGATTACCCCCCCCTCTCAGCCCCTCAGTGAGGGATTACCCCCCCTCTCTCTCAGACCCTCAGTGAGGGATTACCCCCCCCCCAAACCCCTCAGTGAGGGATTACCCCCCATCTTTCAGCCCCTCAGTGAGGGATTACCCCCCTCGCTCTCAGTCCCTCAGTGAGGGATTACCCCCCTATCTCTCAGCCCCTCAGTGAGGGATTACCCCCCCTCTCTCTCAGACCCTCAGTGAGGGATTACCCCACCCCCCAAACCCCTCAGTGAGGGATTACCCCCCCTCAGCCCCTCAGTGAGGGATTACCCCCCCTCAGCCCCTCAGTGAGGGATTACCCCCCTCAGCCCCTCAGTGAGGGATTACCCCCCTCAGTGAGGGATTACCCCCCCTCAGCCCCTCAGTGAGGGATTACCCCCCAGCCCCACAGTGAGGGATTACCCCCCTATCTCTCAGTCCCTCAGTGAGGGATTACCCCCCCATCTCTCAGCCCCTCAGTGAGGGATTACCCCCCTATCTCTCAGTCCCTCAGTGAGGGATTACCCCCCCCCCTCAGCTCCTCAGTGAGGGATTACCCCCAGCCCCACAGTGAGGGATTACCCCCCTATCTCTGTCCCTCAGTGAGGGATTACCCCCTATCTCTCAGCCCCTCAGTGAGGGATTACCCCCCCATCTCTCAGTCCCTCAGTGAGGGATTACCCCCCCATCTCTCAGCCCCTCAGTGAGGGATTACCCCCCTATCTCTCAGCCCCTCAGTGAGGGATTACCCCCCTATCTCTCAGATCCTCAGTGAGGGATTACCCCCCTATCTCTCAGCCCCTCAGTGAGGGATTACCCCCCCTCAGCCCCTCAGTGAGGGATTACCCCCCACCCCCACAGTGAGGGATTACCCCCCTATCTCTCAGTCCCTCAGTGAGGATTACCCCCCCCCCATCTCTCAGCCCCTCAGTGAGGGATTACCCCTCTATCTCTCAGTCCCTCAGTGAGGGATTACCCCCCCCTCAGCTCCTCAGTGAGGGATTACCCCCCAGCCCCACAGTGAGGGATTACCCCCCTATCTCTGTCCCTCAGTGAGGGATTACCCCCCTATCTCTCAGCCCCTCAGTGAGGGATTACCCCCCCCATCTCTCAGTCCCTCAGTGAGGGATTACCCCCCCCATCTCTCAGCCCCTCAGTGAGGGATTACCCCCCTATCTCTCAGCCCCTCAGTGAGGGATTACCCCCCTATCTCTCAGATCCTCAGTGAGGGATTACCCCCCTATCTCTCAGCCCCTCAGTGAGGGATTACCCCCCTATCTCTCAGTCCCTCAGTAAGGGATTACCCCCCCCCATCTCTCAGCCCCTCAGTGAGGGATTACCCCCTATCTCTCTGCCCCTCAGTGAGGG